>NC_056747.1:143501765-143801765 GCF_019279795.1 Protopterus annectens
AACACCAGCAACCCACATTACATATATGTGTGTTAAAAGGAAACAAGCTCAGCATACAAAAAGCTTATCCGATATGAATGAAAGTGTTACAAATATAACACACTACCAATGGCTTTCACTGTTTTATGCACTCTTAGAACAAACAGAAATGTAATAACATATGTTACATACCTGAGATATGAAGAAAGATAATGAGCTCATATCACATATAATAATCAGTTTATAGCCAGAACAAAGTAATCAACAAAGAGATGCGAGTAAAAGAGGTTGTCTGTCATTTCCTGAGACTAAATAAGTTACAAAAGAGGACAGTGGCCAACTTAGTAAGAGGTACTTAGAGTGCATGGACTATTACACAGAGACTTTCAATCACAGAGCAGGCATGTATTTAACTGATTAAAGTTAATCAGCAGCAAGGTTCTTCATAATAAATATACTTACATTAAACAATGACAAAATTCTCAAAAAGCTTGTAGATGTAGGGCCTTGTGGAAGAGCTCCTGCAATACTGAAGTTACATGTAGTGGCTACAGGCTATTAAACAATGACAACATTCTCGGTAATCTTGTAGGTGTAGGGTCTTGTGAAAGGGCTCCTCAATATCGAGGTCAGATGTAGTGACTACAGGCTATTAAATAATGACAACATTCTCAGTAAGTTTGTAGGTGTTGGGCCGTGTGGTAGAGCTCCTGCAATACTGAGTTCAGATGTAGTGACCACAGGCTCTGCTCTGTGAAGGAAGATAGTAACTGATTGTAAGAGGAGACAACACTGAGGGGATATTTAGCAATACAGATGAGTTAAACAGATTACCCAGGACTTTAATTTACTCCTGTTATCACAACATCAGCACTTTGACTCTCTGATCATTGCAATACACTCTGCACCTGTGTCTACTTTAAACATTACACCTTAACTATCTACTTTGGGCTTTTGTGGTTAAAGTACTGACTGATGCTCTTGTTTCAAATATTCTCAGTCACATTCCTGCAAAGTAATTATTCTTTCAACACTTATTTTAACCACTGATAAATTATTTTCATTGTTTTGCTCCATCCATACATTTTTGCTTTAGGGACAGAGAATTTCTCACATTTTATAGTTAGAAAAACAAGGATGAAAAATTTCTCCAAAGCAAACTATAACCTCCTAAGCAATGCCATAAATAGTTTCAGCCCCCTGCTACCTCTGTCAACAATGACTCCTATACAAAAGTGTATACAAATGCCCTGTATAAATACCTATACAAATGTATAGATTCAGCTGTACCTGAATGGATCAAAACAAGGTCCTCACAAACAAACAAGCCACCCCAGTGGATATCAAAACAGGTTATACAACAATGTCTAAGAACAAGAGGGAACTAAGTAGAGGACAGCCTCCACAGCTTGAAGAAGCAAATTAGATATACTGTAAAGTCCTCTAAAGCCAATTACAAAGCTAAACTAGCATCCCTAGCTAAAGATAATCACAAGGCATTCTTTACCTATTTCAGAAATCTAAAAGGGAAGGCCCAACTTTGTGATGAACTAGTAGTGAACAGTACCACTCATACTAACCCTGAGGACATTGCCAACCTGCTAGCAGACAGATGTAGTGCAAGCTTCACCCCCCCCCCCGTCCCCACTGGACATACCCCAAAGCATACCTGTCATCAATCCTCTACATAATATCTCCAAAGAACAGGTCATAACCCCACTTTTCATGGCCAAAATCACAACCTCTATGGGACTGGATAACATCCCAGGGTGCCTACTAAATGGTCTGTAACAGGACCTAGAGGAATCACTTTGCACTCTCTTCAACTGCAGTCTAAGAACTGACTTTGTCCCAGCAGAGTGGAAAAACAACAGTAACAGTAATTCCCTTGCACAAAGGGGGTCCATCAACTGACCCAGGGAACTATAGACCCATAAGCCTAACCAGACTTATCTACAAGGCCGTGGAAAGAATCATCATGGACCTTATTAGCAAAGGCATAGGTGACCTTCAAACTCTTGACCCAGCCCAATTTGGCTTTGTTAAGCATAGAACATGCTCATTAAACCTGGTGGACTTCTTCAAGAATGTCACCAAAGTCCTGAATGAAGGTAAAACAGTACATACATCCTATCTTGATTCAGCCAATACTTTTGACACTATACCCCACTCAGACATCATTGAGAAACTCACCCAGCTGGGAATTAGCCCGTATGTCACTAGATGAGTAGCCAAATGATTCACAGACAGAATGCATACAGTCAAAGTTCTGGATTCCACCTTTACCAGTAGACCAGTTCCCAATGATGTACCACAAGGGTCTGTGCTGCGCCCCCCTACTGTTTGAAATCTATTTCTCAGAAGTCCAGGTGAAAATGGATGGCCTGTGACTTACCAAGTTCACTGATGACTGCAAACCGGGTGCAATCATTGAGTCCCCAACAATATTAACATACTACAAAAGGGCTTACACAGGCAAATGATTGGTACTAAAGCCATGGACTTAAACTAAGTGTAAAATAATTCATTATTCCTTTCCGCAAAAGGGAAGTCCCTGCAAATTACAATATTAACAGTACCTCCTTAGCTCAAACCTGTGGCGAGATATTTGGGAACACAGGTTGACAGCAACCTTAATTTCAATCACCATGTGTCCATAGTGGTAAGGAAGGCCTTCTATGTTGCACATCTCATAAGTAAGGGCATTGCATCTAAAGCTACAGATGTTATAACTCCCTGTACTCATCCCTCATCAGACCAATAATAGAGTACAATGCTCCTTCTGTATATACTTCACCAGACACCTTCAGCAGCTGGAGAGACCTCAGAGGTTTCTCACCAAGAAAATTCAGGGCTTTCAACATATGACCTACATGAAGAGACTGAAGGCCCTGTCACTGTACTCTGTATCTTATAGCATGCTGAGAGCCGACCTGTGCCTTGCCTACAGAGCCATCTCGGACTTTGACTTAATGGAAATGTTGCACATCCGCAAGTCAAATGGGACAAGATTCACTCACTCAAGGGATCTTAACCTAGTCTGCGATATTAACAGGACATGCTGGAGAGACAGATATGTCTGCTAGAGATTGCCACTCCTCTGAAACAAACTCCCACTTCATGTAAAGAAAGCTTTTCAATGTAACTTAGAAAACTGGATGGGAGACCAACAATTTACCCTGGGGGTGTCACCTATGTACGACTTGGATAAGGGCAGTTGGTGCTGATCATAGATCTGAACTGCAAATATAGACTATACAACTTGATCAATAAGGGATCAAGGGTATAACATGGCTAGGCTTATAAAGGCCCTAGGGCCAGTAACCTCCTATGAACCTATTTTTGCCACAATGTTTACTCAAGTAATTAATTGTAGGACATTTCTTTTTACCATGCTTATAACTGCAGCTGATGCAAACTTTTTCAGGAACACATTTTTTGTGTTTTTTTTTTTTTTTGCTTTTACTTTTCATGTTTCTTGTAACAATCATGGATTTTACTTATTCTGTTTATACTAATTTTCCTGGTTCCATTCCCACTGCTTTGTTAAATTATTTTAATGAGATGAACAACAAAAAATAAATCATTTGACTTGTTCTACAGATATCGACCCTGTTATTTAATTTAAAATTCCTTCTGACAACAATCTGTCTCCCCTCAATCCATTTTGAATATCATTCGGGATTCCTTCTCATACTAATGAAACTTGTAACTCACAAAACTTACAGCTTTTGGAAAGATCTTTAATTTAAAAACATAAGCATCAAAACTTTCTGTGGTATCCTATGTCCTGAAATGGCAAGTATATAGCAGTGCTTTTTTTCCAGCTGCAGCATGAATATGAAACATCTGGGCGGCCATGGTGGTGCAACGGTTAGAGCTGTCACCTCACAGCAAGAGGTTCTCTGGTTCGATCCTTGGCTGGGGTGCCTTCTGTGTGCAGTCTGCATGTCATCCCTGTGGTCACATGGGTTTCCTCCAGGTGCTCCGGTTTCCTCCCACATCCCAAAGACATGCTGTAGGTGGATTGGACACTCTAAATTGGCCCTAGGTGAGAGTGTGTGCATGTGCCTTCTGTGGAAGGCTGGGTGCTGGGCTGGCAACTCGACACTGTAAAACTCCACTGCCAAGCATGAGCAGACAGGTGATCCGCTGTAGTGATCCCTAACTGGGAAAAGCCGAAAGAAGAAGAAGCATGAATCTGAAATATCTACCTCATGACATCAATAACTTTTTTCTCTCTCCCACTTAAAACTAAAATGTATTCTATTTTTGCAGGGCTTCCTTACGTACGGAATTCAGAAATGTAGCACACTGCACCTTCTCATGCTTCTTGGATATTCCACTCACTGTCAGGAATAAACTGAACTTCTGCATACACAGAGAGAGAAAGTGTAAGACAGACTTCCTGGATTCTGTAGCTGAACCATTTCTAAAATGAAAGAATTGTTCATGCTTTTTGCCTGCTTCCTGCCATCCACTGGCTGCCTACCCATATATGTTCAGTCTATTCTTTTCCAAGACAGAGAAGGAAATCATGTTGCCATCTGTTATCCAGGCAGGAATGTGATTCGTGCTTCACTCTACCTGTGCCAGTCCACTCTGTCCTAGGAAAAGGCATGTCCTCATCCCAATAGCCTGAGTGTCCGGCTTCATCCTTCCTCAGATTGGAGACATCTGTTTTTATGAATGAATCCTAAATGTACTCAACGAGAACTTCCTAACATCCCCCACCCTCTACATTATCCATAATTCAAAGATCATGGTCATGTCTGAGAATCCCTAACTGCTCCCATGGTGCCAATGTATGTATTTGCATTACCAAGGATGCCTGGAAAATCTCCCTTAGTGCACAAGTGCTTTGCTGTTACAGAAGTTAACATCTACAACAGAGCAGGGCCAAGTCCACATTCTGAATCAGTGCTGCATGCTCCACACCTCTCTCTGTTATACTCATCAGGCTTCCTCACTTCCCCCATATGGATGAAATGGTGTCAGGCACTCACTTCCACCCTCTCCCACTGGCCAGTTGAGCACCCTACACCACTAATCAGTTCCTGCTTATCGGGGTCACTGGCAGGACTATTATCTGTGTGCACCACAGAGACAACATGGGTCTATATTAGAACACCGAACGTTCAAAATTTCAAGTGTTCTAATGTCGACCCATTTTCAGCGAATGCTGAAAATATCGAAGAAACAGAAAACTGATTTTTTTCCTAGGGAAAGAATTCGGTTGTCTGTTTCTGTTACTTCTGTATTTTCAGCGCTGTGGTGAAAAGTTATGGGTCGGGTTCAAGTAAGTGTGTGATTGTGTGGACATGAGGGTTAGGGTGGGTTAGGTGAGTTAGGGTTAGGGCGTGGGTCAGGTAAGTGTACGATTGTGTGGACGTGAGGGTTAGGGCGGGGTAGGTGAGTTAGGGTGTGGGTGAGGTGACTGTGTGATAGTGATGGACCTTAGGGTTAGGGTTTGGGTTAAGGTAAGTGGATAGCTAGTGGTGTATGTATAGTTTAGTGTAGGGTTAGGTGTAAGAGTTTAGGTGTATGTGTGTGGATTGCTGTTTGTTTGGCGTGCTTCTGTTGTGTGTATGTGTTTTGGAACAGCAAATTTTTTCCCTAGGAAAAAATTCGCTGTTCTGTATGTTCGATATTTTAAATTTTTGATTCATAGGATACGATATTAGTACACTCGAAATTTTGAAAGTTCAGTGTTCTAATATAGACCCAGACAATATTTATCAAATGAAAGATGAAATGGCTTGTCCTGTTCTACTTGTATCATCATGCAACATTTGGTATTCAAATAAATAAAGAAATGACTTTAACACAGCATTTTGTGCATCCAGGCCCATCAGCTTTATTTTTAGGTTGCATAAGGATAAACTGGAAACCAGTGGTATTGTGTGAAATTGTAAAGTCGAAAGATATTTAAATTGTCAGACCCATGTTTTGCAAAGCATGCAAAAATCAAAAACTAACACTGATTGTTTAAGTAATTGCTTATAAATATATGGAATAATTTGCAAGTAAAAACAAGATTACTGGAAAGAAACAAAATTTAAGAAGATACTTAAAATGAAATGGAAGAAAGTTGATATCCACTATGGGAAATTAGAAGTGAGTAATATGTCATTGTCATGTATTACCCATAGTCACAATGTATGTATTTCTTGTCATTAGCAACATCACAGTAAAGTACCTTGTAGTCACAGAGCTGAACAGTTTGGACATTTATTACACGTGCAGGCCGTGCATCAAAGAAACGACAGAAAGAAGTACTATGTTTGCTTGGGTTAGGAACACGAGTAAATGCATGTGTTCTGGTTTCCTGATTTCCAAAACTTACTCTGTCTAGCAAAATTTATTCTGCCGACAAGGGAAAACTTATTAACAACAGCAAAGCCCACAGAACTACCAAAAACTGGAGAGAGACACCATTTTACTTGTTACATATGTACCCTTAATGTAAATTCACCGTAAAAAAAATTTATAAATGTAGAAAGATCAGTTCCGTTTCACAGAATAGAGGTTAGAATTCCCACACTCCAGAAGATCAAGGTTCTGTTAGCACTCCGGTAGAAGAGAGATGGGAGTGAGTGAATGAACATGATGTCCCCTTAGTAGAGAAGGGTGCTGGATCCTGCCATAGAAGTTCCACCTACGGAAAAGCAAGGTACTGGTCCTGCAACAACATAGAACTCAGAGACTATGACCCAGAAAAGGTATATGCAAATGATTTATCTGGAAAAATGCTGGTGGGAGATGTGTCCTACACAGCAGGTATTATACTGAATGTTTTGGCTAATGAGGGGTGTAGAATATATAAAATTTGTAACTCTTGCTGGATAATGGCCATGAGCTTTCCTCATGCCACCCTCTCCCAGGGTCTGAGGAATCTGAACTTCTAGGAGAATGAATGGGCCTATATGGAATACGGGCTAAAACTCATGGGGATGGAGGCTGATGAATGAATAAAAATACACAGAAAGCAGAACTCATATCAATGCAACTTTTACTTAAAGTGACTTCCATTCAAGTAACACACCCAGCCAATACCTGTTTACATGTTTGCACATGCACGGGTTATGCCCAGACAGAATTCGTTATGAAAGGCTACAAATATTAATCCCCTGTAGTAGTTCTTAATCATGTCAACTCTTATTTTTATAACACCTTTATCTTTGTTGAATATATATATAATAATAGATTATACTTATAACTATAGGGTGTATGTATTTGTATACCCCCTATCAGAAATGTGGGACCCACAATTGAACGTAATTTTTCCACAAAATATGAAGTGTAAGTGGCAAGAAGAAACAGCAATTTACGAAACTGACTGTAGTGGTATTAAAGTTTTTTTGCTGCACCCCTGACTTGGGGGCTGTGCTTTCTGTCCCCCTACTCTAATAAATGTTAACTCCAAGATTGCTATATCTGGAAGTAAGAAGAATACTGTAATGTATCCGCACCCCTGGACTTAATATTTTATACATATTCCCCTGGCCTCACTTGTAGTCTACCCATTTTTAAGAATGCAGTTTTGGTATTTAATGATTTTTCAGGAACACCTTTCCTTTACTTGTAACTGTTTAGTCTTGCTAAACAATTCAGAGGAATTGGTAAAAAAATGGTGGCCTCTACAGGAAAATGGTTAATGACCAGGCAATCATTCACAGTTATACAAAGTTAATTTACAGTTCCCCACCATTCTAGTGAGTGTTATGGGATCTCCAAATTGAAAAACAGTCTTTAGAAGGAAATTTATATTATACTGTTTCATTTTCTTTATTCTATTTTATGAAAGGCAAATACACTACTACTGGCTTTACATATAGATAAAAAGGAGAGTTATTTTTTAGAAGGATATTCATTAAAATGCATGACGAAGGTTGAATCTTAAAAGGACTGCTAGTGTCACAAACCTTGTTTTGAGGGTACACACAGCATACAAGGACGAGAGAGGTATTGATGATCATTTTGGATAGCATTGTCTGCATTACTTTTAGCTAAGACTGTACAATTTTCATTCTTTACATCTGTGAAAATAATTTACAGTTAAGGTAGTTTTACCTACTTTCTGCATTGTTTACAGTGCTGCTCTTCTTCAAGTAGTTAATACCTTGGACTGCTCACAGTATCCACACCAGCCCCATCTGCCATCCTTTCACATGCTACAGATAGGCCCATCTGGTAATCATCCTGTTTACCCCTTGCTTGATGGCTGGATAGCATATCATGGAGGTCACATGTCCAAAGCCTTGTGATGCGTCACATCACGTGGTTGTCACCCAAGTGTTTGGATGTTTCTGTTTTGGAGGTACA
This sequence comes from Protopterus annectens, assembly GCF_019279795.1. NCBI lineage: Eukaryota > Metazoa > Chordata > Ceratodontiformes > Protopteridae > Protopterus > Protopterus annectens. Next base: position 143,510,070 of record NC_056747.1, read on the forward strand.
GCCACAGAGTGGTATCATTATACTACATTCAAGCTCCCAGCTACAACCTCGGGCATAGTCCTTCCACCCCCTCCCTGCTACAGACATAATACAATCTTATGGTTCCTAGATTCAGTTTCCACTGCTTCCCCCCCACCATACACACACAGACACACATATAAAGAAAAATGGAAACACGGGGCATTTGCCAAAGGTCTTCATTTCTTCAGTCTCTGCCAGCTTTCCTGTGATCCAGGTTTGTTTCTAAAGTTCTCTTCAGCATTGCACGTATCTTCATCATCTTTCTCTATTTCTTTGTAGGAGTGTCGAAGAGAAAGGCTGGATAAAGGTGTAGTATAGATTTGACATATATTGCATTTATTTATTTTATTCTGAAACCTTAATCCACGCAATAATTTCTTTGTGAATTTTAGAAGCATCTTGATGCAGTCTTCTTGGATGTTCCTTCAAAGACTTATACTTGATAAAACTGCTTTGCTCAGAACACCTGCTATTCTAGCTGTAGAAATAACAACAACAATATTATACCATGACCCCCCAAAACGTGCACGCTGATTGGCCAGCATGCACATTGTAAATCGAGTTATACTAATGGAAAAAGGTCCGGTCGCCCGGACTTTTTTCCATTCGTATAACTCTACTTTTAAAACACTGTCTCGCTATGTTAAATGGGTTTAACATAGTGAGACAGCTTTAAAATAAGCAACGGAGATCTCCGTTGCTTATTTTAAAGCTGTCTCGCTATGCTAAACCCATTTAACATAGCGAGACAGGTTTTAAAAAGCAACGGAGAAAGCAAGATCTCCGTTGCTTTTCTGTTCGCTATGTTAAATGGGTTTAACATAGCGAGACAGTTTTAAAATAAGCAACGGACATCTCCGCTGCTTATTTTAACTGTCTCGCTATGTTAAACCCATTTAACATAGCTTAAAATAAAAAAGCAACGGAGATCTTGCTTTCTCCGTTGCTTTGCAACTCTGATGTACTGCGCAGGCGCAGTACATCAGAACTGCCGCAGATGCCAGACATCTGCGGAAGGGCAGTAAACAGGCATTATACTATGCCATTATTTAAGAAAAGTAATAGTTTCTTTTCTTAAATAATGTCATGGTATAATAGCAATAACCCACTTCTGGGTGTGGGTAATGCTGGATTTACCCACGGTTGGTTTTGTTTGGTCCCTCAGGCTTCACCCTCGGGACCAAACCATGCCAACCGTGGGTAAATCCAGCATTATCCACACCCAGGCGTGGGTTATTGCTATAATACGACATGGAGAAAGTCACCAAATACATAAATGCCATGTTGACAGTTAAAACATTCATTATTGCAGTAATACACAAAGAACAGTAAAGTGATGTTCCAGAGGTTGAATGTAGTTTTGCCTCAATTTAATATTGTGAATCATTACCAAAATTAGGATGGAAACTTTTTCACTGGAAGGAAATTCATTCATATATATATACAGACAGACACACACACACACACACACACACACACACATATTGGGAAAGGAAATATATTCCTTTTCTCATACTGCGGTGAGTAATTAGTGTTGATCTTTCGTACCATTAAACACGGAGCTTAGTGTACTATTGTAACACAATGTGGTTAGCACTGTTTAACATTTGCAATTAAAAATACCGAATACAGCCTATCTACATTTTATTAAGTGCGATTTGCACATTAAATAATACATTCTTGGACCTAGAACAGCAGTCTATAAATATTAATAAATACTACTAGCTTTGTCTGTCTCAGTGATGCAGTATCATTTATTTTCTACTGTACATGTTGTTTAATATATGCTGAATTCTCTACAGAATACAACCAACAACATGTGCTGACGGCATTCCTTTGAAAAGCACAAGTGTAAAACACAGAGAAGGTGGTCTGTTTTCCTCACTGCTCCTCTGTTATTCCATCCCCCTCTCCCTCCATCATAGTCCTTATGTGGAGTAACAAAATAAAATCAAAGGGTATGCCGTACTTCAATTTAACGTACCAACAGCACTAATAGAAAACATCTGCACTGTGTCATTTATTGCATGTAATACCCACAAATGAAATCGTTTACAAATGTGGGATGCAAGTAGCAATATTGTGCTGTATCTACCCTTTGAAATATTACTAGCAGCAAAGATTATCTCCACATTAAACCAATACATGTGTGGTCTATTTTTAGATATAAAATATGGAAAGTGAATGGAAAAAAATCTCATCCCTTGTTATTTGTGGGATTGTTTTTCTTAGGCAGTTAGCACTCACACAAGATGAATGCCACCACATACCCAGAATAGAAATCAATGTCTTTTGTGCAAAAGTCAAACAGGGCAGCTTTGCTTGTGAAGTGTATCTTTTAGAAATGTACAAAATACTCCAGTGTGCAGTAGAAGGTTTTAAGACTTCCTACCAGGTGCTAAAACCACATGAAATGTAATTCATGAATGTTCGCACATCAACTGCATGCTGAAAATAGCCCTAACATAAATAGTACAGTTTGAGCATGATTAATGCTTTAGATTTGAGTCTTAAATTAATACTGGCAATCTGAAAAATATTTTGAAAACAGTATCACACTGGGCAATTATGCAGTTTCTGAATACTTTTTTTTTTTTTTTTTTTAAGAATTATTTATTCCCTTTAACCAAATCTGCCATAATGATATACATTATTTCAGTCCTCTGATAAACTGCAAATTTTACCAGCATTTCTTTCAGATCTTCTCCCTCCATAGCAGAACTCCAAAGGAAGAAATGCTAACTCCTACCTGTCAAACAACTTAGTGAGCTATGAACACTGGATTTACCTTGGCAGATATCTTGGTCATAAATCAGCTCATTTCAGGTGAGAAAGCACTTATTTTCACTCTAACAGTAGGTGGTTCAGAAAAAACTAAAACATTGCTGTACTTACCTTCACCAAAAAAGGCACCTCTCAACTGTACAGATTTTCTCAGAATGTCCAGATTTTTGCCTCAAAATTTTGGCCCATTCTTCATAAAATCTGCAGTTTGCTTGGATCATCTGAGGAATGAAATCACTAAACAATGACATACATTTGACCTTCAGACTTCATATCTTTTAGAAAATGCATTTTAACCCAGACCCTGTTATTCTAATTAGTTTCTAAGTTTATAAGTGCAATATTTAAAATCTGTCTCTATGTTTGGGCCTTTGTCCCCCCCCATTATCTCAGGCTTTATACAGATTTTTTTGGGCTAAGAGGTTGAGCGGTATGCAGCCATTTAATTCAGAAAACACTAGAATGGTCATTTGACAATGTCTTCTGGAACTGAGACTCTGAAGCAGATTCAGCATAAACTTATGACGTTGTTACTCCAGATGAATAGGATAAATGTAATTTGTTAGGTTTCTCCCAATATATAACACTATAGCTACTACAACTGATAAAGAATCAGATGCAGTCAACATTGTAGACAGGTAATTAACACATACCATTTCAGAGAAATGTGGTGCTACATAGACTCAAATACAAGTGCTATTGTAACACCAAATAATCTTCACCAATAAACTGGAACAACTTCTATCCCCCAAGATATAAGATGGAAACTCCAGTCAGTTGATTGGACAGTTATAAACACATCACTGTCAAGAGGTGATGAAGTCATCTTTTCAGGCTAGTATTTTTAATAAGCATACCCCATCATGCTTAATGCACAACAGCCATATCCCTGTTATGGCCCTATATTCTAAGAAAGTACAATCTAGCATAACATATCCTAACATACAGTATGTTATGAAACAAGTAGTGTCAGAAATGTGCTCAGCACAGATGGTGTAGTGGTAACAGCTCAGATGGTGTAGTGGTACATTGCTGTGACTGTAGTGCACAGCATCCTGGGTTCGAGACTTGGCAGGCCTGATTATTTTCCAAACCGAGATAGTGTAGCAGTTAGAGTCCCGGCTTTACATGCAGGCATTCACAGTTTGAGTACCAAGAAAGGCAATTTATTTTTACATACTGGAGGGACAGGTTCATCTCCCAAAGACTGCCCATACTCTGGAATAAGCTTCCCATTCATGTCAAGCAGAACACCTCGCTGGTCCACTTCAAGAGAAATCTTAACAAGTGGATGGGTAACAGAAAGTTCACTCCATGGATCATTCCAGTTGCCCTAATGGATAAGAGCACTGTAAACTAACATTGGGTGTCACGATGCCTGGGCAATTTTTTTGGGCTAGGCTTGTAAAGGCTTCAGGGCCATTACCCTAGTACACACCTATGAACCTATGTGGACTGATAGAGTCAGGCAAGGTAGAAAGAAATATTTTTGCAGCCTGCAAAACTCCACTAAAACTAACATTGTAGGCTTCTGGACTGGTATTAAAACTAATTTTACCTTGCATAGATAAATGATATCACTGGGAGTGCAAAAGTGTATGCCTGCACATCACTGTATGTGTGTGTGATGGTACAGGGACAGTGTGTGAGGGATTCGGTGAGTGCACATAAATGATGATAGTGAATGTTAGTGTGCAGGTCCATGTGCGCAACCGCACATGTATATGCGTGTATGTGTGTTTCACTGAACTGGGCTGCAGTGCTAGTGTGCAGTGCGTGCACTACTTACAGGTTTGTAGGCACCTTGCTCTATAATTGTTTCCAGAGTTGCAGCTGACTCAACTAGTGTCCTGTGCAGAACCCAGGAACATGCAACCCACCCCTACAAAAAAAAAAAAAAGGACTTCGAACTTCTACTTACTACAGCCAATCCACATGCCCCCACCCCAGCTCTTCAAGTAAAGAACTAAACAAAGTCTTTGGTTTATTGTGTGATTGGCTACTTACAGTATGACAGCCAATTCACAAGCCCCCTCCCCCAAAGCTCTTCAAGTAAGGAGCAAAAAAAAATCTCTGAACTCCAGTGCATTTTTGTACCAACATTATGGTAGAGAAAAGAGGTCTCAATCATGCCCTCAACACTTTGTGACCAGGGCAATTAGGATTGCCACCTTTGTCCCACCCTTGCTATGCTACTGGTTGTTTCATCTATGAAGCTCACAGTCATTCAAATTTGCAAGTATTTAGATGTTGTATTTTTGGGAATATGGATTCCTATGAATCAGTATAGGGTAGCAAAACCCATCTCACATGTGCAGCACAAGCTGTGCTGCAGTGTTACATTTACTATGGTTACAAGTTAATACGTCTTTCATTAATCTGCAGGTTGTACTGTTTTAAAGATGTATAAACTTGTTTTAGTTAAATGCCATATATCCAATGTATTTCTTTTGCTCTCCATTCCTCTTTCTTGACTCCACTCTGCTTGTGTGGAGGTAGGAGAGAAGGGTAAATCTGCTTTGATGCCTTTACATACTGTTGGTATACTCAGAGTACACCTATAGACATTGTGGGGCCTCTTTGTATGAGTGTGTCTGTGAACTTGCAGTGGAAGGCACTGAAACTCATAGAGGGTGGTGAGAAAAGGTTCTGGAAAGCTATGTAAAAGACACAGCTCAGTGGGGTGCTCAGTGTGGAGCCAGTTGTTGGTATGGTGGTGTAGACCCAACCCAGGAAAACACTGCTTACATCCTGTATTATCTCATGGCCAATTTATACTTTAAATTGCATAGTAGTGCATATTTGTTTGCCTTGTTTATATTATCTGGTAGCATCAGATTATAAGACACTTGAGATTTTTTTTTTTGTCATTAAAACATTTAGATTTAGTGAAGGGCAGTGCAGCAGATTACTTTTACAGTTTAATAACCAAGGTACAAACCAACAAATAAACTCGAACCACCAAGAAGAAAGACCTCAGTGCCACCAGAAATTTTATTGAATGTTGAGTGCTTTCATCTGTATAGGACCAGACTTCTTCAGAACAACTTACATACAAAAACACTCCCCTTACAGATGAAAGCGCTCAACATTCAGTAAAATTTCTGGTGGCACTGAGGTCTTTCTTCTTGGTGGTTCGAGTTTACTTTTACAGTTTACATTGGATGGCAGTGGTGGGATTCAAAGTCCATTTGTCTGCACTGTCATTTTACCGTTCACAGTATATATATATATATATATATATATATATATATATATGCATTTTTTCTCTGTTGCAATGTATACCTACAGACCACTAAAATCTCTGAAAAAGATGGGAGAAGTCCATCTCTCCTTTTACCTGAACATCACACATAGGACTTGTCTCTGCATTTTATTTCCTTTCTCTTCTCCAGTTTGCCACTCTCTGCTCTCCCTACCTGTTCTAATTTCCATTTAAACCTTACACTTCAGATTTCTCCTTAAAACTTTAACCTTTACCTGTCATCAGTATACTCTTCAAAAATGTAACCATACCTGTCCTCTTTTCTTTAGTCATTTTACTACATAATATATTGGAATGTGATCTAGTCATTTTGCACCATTCTGTTAACACCCCCGGCCAGAATGACTATCGGCTAATGCCAGTGCCTCTTCTTCCCCATATCATAGGTTCATAGATAAGTATTAAACTGACCAGCTTACCCCCAAGAATGGAAACAGCCAACAAGGGGCACATGGAAGTATCCCGGCCTAGCATCATCCACTGCTAAGTTGAGGGATTTTTATATGCCCTAACATTCCCTTATGAGGTGGGCATGCAATGCTTTAAGCACACACATATGATTGTTCATGCCAGTATCATGTTAATGTCAGTCCTCCACTTCAAACACATGTTTGTGGAACATTAATGCCACTCTCCTGACTCTGTTAGGTAGCAGAATGGTGCTGTAAAAAACCCACACCCTACCCCAACTTAGGCCAACTGTTTTTTAGCCATTTCAGCCTAGCCCCTCAGCCCACCCTCCAGCTTCAAAGACCACTAGCCAAATTAACAGTATCACCAGAAGATACACTGTCCTTGAGCCAAATGGTCAGACATTTTGCACCTAAATGTTGCTCTTTTGCACATCTTTCTCCACAGTTTCATAAACTACCATACTCTTTCATCTGTCCTTACAAGCACCTCACTACTTCACTGTTGATTATATTTTCCTTTCCTGCTTAAAACATACAGGTCTAACTTTGCTTACACTTTTCACTTTGTTTTTTAAGTTTTGTTACTGTTTCTACCGTATGCTTCAGTCTTACTTTATACAAGTTTTTACCATTAAATATTTTCCGTCTTCTAGTGGCTCAACTATTACTTTATACTTTAAAATATTCTGACCTCTGTTATAGTATCCAAGCTAATATTCACAAAATACTACTTAAGTATTACATAAACTGAAGGTTTTTACAATTACAAGTTATAGTGCTCATTCATGGCCCATTGACTTTCATTGCCTTTTCTATGTCACAATTGAGTGCCTTTGACCTTTCTGTGGCATTCTTAAAACTAGCAGGCTCTGTAATGTGGTGAATACGTCTGAAATCTGGATGACATGAAACCCTGCTGCTATTTCCATTTAAGAATCTTAGTTAAAGGAAAACTTTTCCATTTCCTTCTAGTTACGGAGTTACTTACATGTATTTAGACGTGGCCATGTTGACCTAACACCTGGTGGAAAACATTAGAGAAACAGCCATTAATAGTTTTGCTAGAATCCTCTCTACCATAACTGGATTACCATTAAACATGCCTAAGTGATCACTGGAATCTTTACAAATATTCTGTCCATATCTTCCACCAACTTCACCTCAACTCCTTAATACAATTCTGCAACTGAATTCCTGGACCTACAGAAAAAAATCATATAATTCTTACCTGATAAAGTTCCTGTAATTTTAAATTTGGGACGAAAGCGCTTATTTTATGGAGAATAAATCATTTTGTGGATTTCTACTTCTGGTCTGCACTGTGTTTGCCTTTCTGGGTTTTATTTTGGCATCATTTGCTACTTTTTATTATTGTTGTTATTAATTTACTGGTCTTTAACCTTTGCCAGACATTATCTTATTTCATTTAACATGTCCGACATGGAACAAAGCCAATTTTCAGTGGAGGTCCGGGTAGAAACTCTCAAGATGCATGTCTTTGTAACATGGGAGGAAACCAGAACACCCAGAGGAAACCCACATGAATGCAGGAAGGACATGCAGACTCCACACAGAAGGTACCCCAGCCGAGAATCGAACTGGAAAACCTATTGCTGTGAGGCAACAATGCTACCACTGCACCATGCACAATATGCCGTGCATAAAACCTGTCTCAAATATCTCAAACCATATAGTGTTGTTTTGTGATTTTTCTTGTGTAACTGCTTGGTAGGAGAAGTTTTATTTAATTTATATTTTAATTTTTACTGGTTGTTAAACAAAATGGATGTACTGCAGGTCCCAAGGGGCCTAGCTAGTATTATAACTTGATCTGCCCCTTTGAGGGGCAGCAGGCAGCAGACACAAGTTATCCTCAGCGTTTCCATGTGACATACACAAAGTCTAGCATCTCAGTTGCACATGGGTGACTGGCACAGTGGGTCAGAAAAACTACTTTAGGAATGAAAGTATTTCCCTTTACAAGGTTAGCTCAATGTACTTGATTTAATATTGGTTTGTATATGTTTGTGGGAGTTCCTCAGACAATCTGACTTAAATTAATAGTTTTAATGGATGTAAATTCCATGATTATTGATTTAGATATTTTTGTTTCTAATAAAAATTCTTTGCTGTGTTTGTCACTGAGAATGTATTCTTTGAATAAGTATGCCATTAATAATGTGTTAAGGAATAAGTATCCTGTCAAATGTACTAAATGTTCTGCATATATAAAGGTCACACAACAACATTAGAGAATTGTGTTCCTCATGTCAAAACTTGGATAATTTCCTTACTATTACTGATAATGTATTTACACAGGATGTTTATACTTGAGCAACTTTCACAGCTTAGAAACCTATTAATGACTGAACTGAGGATATAAATGATATTAAGGAAAGTGTAACTAGAACAAATATAGGAAAGGTCATGTCCTCTGCTAGTAAAGATCACTCAATACGTAATAAACTTGATATTACAGATGACACCTTTGGAATTCAAGATGCAAATACACAGCAGTGTGAGGAATCATAGCATGTACAAGAAGAGGAGCAAAGGAAGGGAGAAGTTCACAACAAATAACTAGGAAGAAACAGAAAATGTCTAATGTATATAACGCTGGCAGAAAGTGTACTAAAAAGGATGCAACGTTGATATATAATACAGGGAACTATAACTGTTCAATCACAAAACATTTAGCCTACAGAAAATAGCATTATTGTTCCAGCAGAGAAGGTAAAAAAGGCAAGCGTAGGTTAAAAGGAAGAAATCTAAACCGAATTTGGAAGGATTTAAGAACATCGCTGAAAGAAAAAAAGAGAAGAAACAGACGTTGACAATATGGCTCAGGCTGTGAAGTACAAAGGCAGCTAGATGAAAACTGTACGCTTGCAAAATAAATAAGTGGTGAAAAAAGAGATTAATAAGATGAATGGTGCTAGAGATTATTCTTTTATGACAACGGAACGAGAAGACATTACTGATACAGAGGTGGGAGCTTCTTCAGATCAAGCTTTAAATGATGTGCCAGTAACTGGATATTCGGTTATTAAAGAAAATGATACTCACATTTGTAGAGAGATAATCAAAACAGAACAGTGAGCAAAAGTACAGGATGTGGGTAGTGATCGGGATGCCTAAATGTACGCAATTATGGAGTCGTTTTTATTCACTTTGGATCAAATGATCTCATCTTTAAGGACTCACTGTCTGTTAGTAAGACACATCCCTCTTGGGTAACAAAACTTGTACAGGTGTTAGGACATATTTTTCACAAATCTCGTATAGAAAGGAGAGTCAGGTCAGTGTGATTGAAAATATTTTTGGTAAATTCCTATATGAAATAAATGTCCTTTTTTAAAAACTGAGACTGCATAATGCACTGGGGCACACATATTTAGATGGCATGGGATCTACTTGTCAAGACAACGGATGAGGATTTTGCAGCACATATATTATGATATTTAACTAATACATGACATGATTTTTGACATGTCAAAAATGAAACAGATCATGAATAGAAACATTTAATTTATGTGAGATGGTTGTTAATGTAAAGAGTTAGTAGCAAAGTTATTGTACTTGAAAAAGTGCTGTGTTTGCATAAGATTGATGATATTTTTGTTTGAGAAGCATGGTTAAAAAAACAATGCCAATGTATATATTTTTTTCTGTACAGAAAAATCAAGAAATGTGGTGGATGTGTTACAACAGGTATTAAAGATTGTTATGAGACCTGTGATTATTCTAGCTGTGATAACACCACCAATACTGTAGACTGTGTAACCACTACTTTAGCGACAGCCCTGGAACAGACCACAATTGTTGGAGTGTATAAACCACCCCTGGAAAAGACAACTCTTGGAGTGTATAAACCACCCCTGGAACACACAATGGTTGGAGTGTATAAATCTCCCCTGGAACACACAATTGTTGGAGTATATAAACCACCGCTGGAACATACAACAATGTTTGGAGTGTATAGACCACCAAAGTCAAGTGCTCATAGCCTAGATTAATTCGTACTTTTCATGTGTGAAGCACAGGAAGTAAAGATAATAATAGCGGGTTACTTGAAGTTACCAGAGACAGACTGGAATAATATTTATTCTACAACATTAGAAAGGAAATCACTTACAACTTGTGAAGAAGAACAATAGTTGTTACAGATTGTACACAAACCTGGCAGGGAACAGAACACACTAGATAGTTTTTGTGAACATAAGGACATGTCTGTTACTTTATGTCAGGTTTACCACCTTTGATGTGCAGTGATCACAAGCTATAAAGGATAAACTATGGCTAAATAATTCTGCCAAACTGAAATATACACAATTGCACAGGTTAATAATAGACTATATGGAAGCAAATCAGTCACTGTATAAAACTCATTGAAGTGATGCATTCCTTCAAAAGACATCAGAAGTAAGGTAGAAAGTTTTTGAATATAAACTGTTTGAATGCAAAAAAAAAGCAAGTTTAATGTCAGGATCTATGCATGCAAGGTCAGTAAGATATATTTCCATAAGAACAAGATATGTAAGATGAGAGACAGAGAAAAATAATAAAAAATAAAATGGCTAAAGTACAAAATTGAAATCTGAAATAAACTGGACAGAAAATTTAAACACAGTGTGAGATAAGGTCAGGAAAAATTTGGAGAAAATTTATATAATGATGTGGGGCCTAACATGAAACCCTTTTATATATATATATATATATATATATATATATATATATATATATATATATATATATATATATATATATATATATATATATATATATATATATATATATATATATAAGATGTAGAAGGCGTAAAGACATGGGAATCAATAAACTGTGTAGATTCTAAAATTTATTCTCAAATGCATCAGATAGTAGATAGATTTTACCAAATCTTGTGCAAAAAATAGAGGTAATTTGTGCCAGTAACATCCAAGTCACTTTAGCTGCTGAAGTTAAGTTAGATTATGTTGAAGATGAAGAACATAAACTGGACCAAAGCTAAGCACACAAAGAAGACAGAATTAGTAGCAAGGGCTTGAAAGCACTTCGGCAAGAACTTACAGCATCTTCTCATCTCTTATTCACTAGGTTATTTACGTATGGAGAGATTCCTCAAGATTAGAGACATGCATGTGTTAACCCAGCTTTAAGAGAAAGGAGAATAGGACACGCTCAGTGCCGTGTAAACTCATAAATCAACTTTCTTGTTGTACAAAGATTGGGATTTGAAACCATGTATCAGCATGCATATGCTGAAATTAGGTCTATAACTACCTGTACCATGATGTTCTACAATAATATATATAAAAAAAAAATTATAAATGAAAAAAGTTTGATGTGATGTCATTTTTGTAGAACTGTCTTCAACCTTTGAGTGAGTCATACACAAAACACTGTTCAATAAATCAAAAAGGGTCTAGTTCACTATACTGGAGCATCAAAACATTGGCACTCAAAATACTAAAACTGCAATCTTGACAGTTCATAATATCAGCACATCAAACTACTAAAACAACACTAAAATCACATATAAAATAAATCACAAAACATAGACAAACACTCATTCTGTGATCCCTTTACACTACAAATACAATAAAATAAAACAAACTAAACCCCCTAAATCATAGCAATTCCATGTGGATCCAAACTTTTTTGCATAGGATTTTGTAAATCATTGGATCCTAGGAGATTACTAGGCTATTGACCCGCATGTCATTTAAAGCCTAGCCATTTCATCCCAATGTAATAGAATAGAAATGCTAATCAATACCCAAGAGTGAATTTAGTAATAACTGCCCATGTCTAGGAGGGTTGTGGGCTCTATCCCTGGTAAGAATTTACCATGCTTCCACTCGTCCAAGTTCCTCTTGAACAATGTCACAGCTCTTTTTCACATGAATTGATAGCCTGTTCTAAAGATGTGGCAGTCACTGGGGGATAAATCTGTCCCTCCGGCATGTCCTATTTAAGTCTCAGGGTCATATTTAGGTTCCTAGAATGGGTATCCTTAGTCCTGCTTGATTTATAGATATGCAGTAAGTTCATTAGGTTTTGGTCTTGGATTGCTCTGTAAGCCAACCATAAGCTTCCTCTAAGAAGTCTATATGATACTGAGTATAGTGACGGACTTTGGTTGGTCTGTGTAAGGCACATTCTGGAGCCCCTTGATCTCCTTTGTTAGAAACCTCTGAGGTCTCTCTCATTGCTGCAGCTGCTTACTATGGTACATGACAAATGGGGCATTATACTCAATTATGGGCCAGATAAGTGCCAAGTATAAGGGGGGGTTACAGCTTCTTCTGCTCTCAAGGTGATGCCTTTACTAATCAAGTGTGCTACATAGAAAGCTTTCCTTACTACAGTAGACACATGGTGGTCAAAGTTAAGGTCACAGTAAACTTGTGATCCCAGGTCCCTTACCACTTCATGGGTACTTAGGGTATTGCTGTTGATGTGATAGTGTGAGGCGACACTGTTTGTGCCAAAGGGAACAATAATGTATTTCTTTGCATTCAGTTTGGGACTATGACTAATACACCAGTCGTTGGTCTGTGTGAGACTCTCCTGGAGTATACTGACATCATTCGGGAATTCAATGACTGGACCTAGTTTGCAGTCGTCTATAAACACAGTCATTCACAACCCCTTAGTTTTTATCTGAACTTCTGAGAAATATGTACCAAACAGTAGAGAGCCCAGCACTGACCCTTGTTGCACCCACTGGTAACAGGTCTGCTGGTTGATGTGGAGTCACCTACTTTTATAGTGTGTGTCTGGTTTGTGAGCCAGTTGTCAACCCATCTTACAATGAAAGGGTTTACATTCAGTTTGTTAAATTTATCGGTAATGCCTGAATGTGGGATTGTGTTGAAAGACTTTGCCAGGTCGATGTATGCTATGTGCACAGATTTGCCCTTGTCAATGGCCTTGGTCACATGTCTACAATCTGTTGTACTTGAGAACAAATTGTAGAATCTACACACTGTTTACTGATATATCTTTACTCCTCCTCCATCTTACATTTCTATAAAATGGTTTGTCTGAAATGTGGTATTATGAAAAAAGTGTTTCTAATGTAAGGTGCAGTGTTAGGGGCATGATTAGCCAACCCTGGGCCACCTTACTAATGTGCTCTAACCCTTAAATCTATGACATGACTTTTCCTTTAACCAAAAACAAAATTCAAAATTAACAAAACTAACTGGTTTGTCAAAGCAACAGAACCAAAGATAACCTGCAGAAGCCAAGCTTTGGAAATGCAGAGATACTGCAAAGGATCATTTAAAACCTTCCTAATTTCAAAAGGATCTGTATGAACTGAAGGAAGGCAGCTAAAGAGATATTATGAGGTCTAAAAGCCATCTTTAGCCAATCTAGGATATGTTGAGGTCTAAAAGCCATCTTTAGCCAATCTAGGATATGTTGGCATGAAATTAAATCACTATCCATTTCAGGTAATTTTTTTCCACAAATGTCTCTTTACCTTGCACTCCTCCTTGAAATGTTTCTGACACTGCTAACAAAATTATGAAACAGTTCCTTCTTCCCACTCAGGACTTTGACACCCTTATATCACTTCTGGCAGTTAATACAGAGTGATACGACTATGACTGGCAGAGAATTAAAGCTATAAGCTGTTAGCATGGTGCTTTCTGCAGCCCAGAATTTGATTTCTTTAGCCTCCTTTTTCCTAATGACTCTAAACAATAACCAGAAAGTGCTTCACAGCAACTGGAAAATTGAGCAACATGGCCTGTAACAAACTATGAACATTCTTCTATTATTACTTTCATCTTCACCTATAACTCCCAGGGCATTTTTACTCATAGATTCCCATTAAGTCAATGGCTCATAGTTTCATTGGCAGTTAATAAGCCTACAGGCCAGGAGACCATTAATGAGCCTAGCCCAAATTCCCAGTTGCTCCAAAGCACGTTAAGTGACTCGGTCAAGGCAACAAAGTAGGCAAATGAAGACAACCGTGTACCACAGGAAGTAGGTTGTTTGTAGGTCACAACCTTAGTCTTCTTTGCCAACTGCCAGAACAACTGAATCCAATCACCTGGGGTGGGAATAGAACTAACTGCTTTCTGATCTTCCACTACCAAAGGTTAGTTGTTATATGGTGTGCCATGGAAGTTGTCTCATTTTGCAGTTGATGAGTTCATTCCCTCTTAATTGATGTTCCAGACTATATAAAGCCTCTCAGTTGATTCAGTCTCTCTACTGATTCTTCCTAAAACTTGCTGCTTCTTCCATTTGCCAATCATCAGCTTACATTTTCAACTTTTTATTTACTGCTGGTTTTATTCCTTTTACATGGATGCATGTTATTATCTTACCCTTTCCTAAACTGTCTTCATTTATGAATCTTTCTGATAACAGACCTCTTCTCTACACTTCCACCTCTGGCAAAAAGTATTACAGAGGACACTATAGTCCAAAATATTGGAGATTGTTAACAAGGATGTTATCCTTACTTGAAAACAATATGGTATTGCAGCAGAACTTTCTCTTGTAATGGTCTATTAATAGTTATTTTACTTTAAAGCATTTTATTTTAATATTTCATATTTGTTTATTCTGTGTAACATGGAGCCTGATCATTTTACCGATGCTTTACTTGATCAATATTAAATATGCACTTAAATTCGTTAATTGCTGGACATAGTTAATCATCTACTGCCCTAGGTTTTGCAGAAAAGCCTGTGAATTGTTTCCCTAATAATCTTTCTGAAGCCCATGAAGTTGTTATAAGTGAATGAGGTTTCTCAACTACAGCTGTCAAAATTACTGTGGTTCATTGCTGAGGTCTGTTTTGAGGTCCTTTATTTTCTCTTTACTCCCAATCTCAGTCTTCATTTCCGCAATCACTATGACTTTCTCTATGTAGATAGCTTTATCCTTTTTTTGTTCAGGTCAAATTTCATCTGATATTCAGATGTTGTTGCAGCCTGTTTTATTATTGATCTACACTAGATAAATGCCTACTAATAAATTCTGAAAAAATGAATATGTGCTGCTTGGAATGCTACAAAAGCTTTCCAACTCCCTACTTTATCTTTTGGCTATATTTTCAGTGTGCAAATTCATAAGATTCTGTACTAGATAAATGACTACTAATAAATTCTGAAAAAATGAATATCTGTTGCTTGGAATACTACAAAAGCTTTCCAACTCCCCACTTTATCTTTTGGCTATCTTTTCAGTGTGCAAATTCATAAGATTCTGCATCACAGATATCTTAGAATCTGGTTTGACTGACTTATGTGTTTCACATTTTATGCAGCCAGGTTTACAAGGTACAAGAAAACTCTACTCAGTTTAAGATGGCTTAGAAAGTTTTTTTGGTCTATGTCTCATAAAATTTGTGATTTTCTGGCAAATCATTGGGATGATATGAGGATTGAGGTCAGTAACTAATGAAATACATTTGAGTTTAAGACTTCATATCCTTCAGAAAAATACATGCCAAGACAAATCCTGTTATTCTATCAACTTTTGAAGTTTATAAAAGCAATATTTAAATCTGTCCCTATTTTGGGCCTTTGTAACCCCGTAATGTCAGGGTTTGTCCAGATTTCTTGCACTATGAAGTTGAGAAGTGTGAAGAAAGGCTATATGTAAAAATACAGTAATTCCAAACATGGAACATGTCTTACCCCTTTTACATTTTGTCATAAAGAAAACCAATAAATTACAAACTCTGTAAGAGTCTGCAATTGTATTCTACATCCAGCCAAAATGAATGGCACTGTTATGCTAACATGAGTAACTGCTACCCCAGAAAAGACTATGTTACTTTTCTGCTGAATTCCTTGGCATATAGCCTTTTAGCTTTTATTCTTGGAATATGGAACAATGGTTGCTTCTGTTTGGAAGCCTAGTGGGTGTCTATGCTCTCCTCATTCAGTCCAACAGATGCTGCTCCCCAAACTACTTACCCAGACTACTCACTTCTAGTGAGAAACCTTCTCTAGACTTTTGCCTGACTTCAATGCTTTGACATCTGCACAGACAGCCACTGCTATAAATCCAGGCTTTAGAAATAAATTAGCATATGCTTCTTCTGTAAATGTTACTCTATAGTTTGAGACCCACATTTACTTCACTTAACTAAATGTTAGGTTTCTAGAGTGTCACTCAATGAATTTTATTTTCTGTTTTGCACTAGTCTTGTTAGTTCAATGTGATCACTTCTACAGGGCTTGTTACTTCTGTACTGCTATGTACAATCTTCCCTACCTCTCTCTTCTTACCTTTCTTCTTTTCCATGCTTCATTCTATCCTCTCTTGCTAAAACTATTGTTTTATAGGTGTACTTTGGCTTGGAATATTCTTTTATTATGAGATTATATTACTTGGTATTTTATCTGTTAATGGCTGTATAATTTATCAGAGAGAGAGAGCAGTTATACTGTATATTATTTAGCTGTGTATAAATTTGCTACTTCCTGTTGCTTATTTATATTACTTTGACTAGTCATATTTTAGGTTAGGATGATGTAATGCAGTTTTGGTTTATTGGTTTTAAATGGGTTGTGGTTGTAAATGGCTTCTAGATCAGTGTTATTACCCTGTTACCAAACTAAATACATACATACTTACATCTCCGCTCTTTTTCACTTTTTCTTTTATACTGGCATTAACCTCACTGAAAGACGTATTATAATAAATGAAAGAGGGTCTCCTTCTAGCAGTGGACTTTCTCCAAATGTCATCTATGTGTCAGTCAGCAGTGCTGCAAGAATTAAACAACTTATAATAAGATAGAAACTTAAAGAAAGGTCAGGTCATAACTATGGAAGGACAGTGCTTTTATACCCTTGTGTAAAGAAGGGCATTGTGGCTTTGTTACAGGCTACAGAACCATTTGCATACTCAGTAAAAAATATTTAAAAATTAGTTTTAAAATAGCTGCTTAGCTCAATTCTAATCTTGTTCTTTCTAGCATGCAGCATGCATTCATGTTCACAGGTCCAAATGCAGCATGGATTCGTGTTCACAGGTCCAAATGCAGCATGCATTCGTGTTCACAGGTCCATATGTAGCATAGATTCATGTTGACAGGTCCATATGTAGCATGGATTCATGTTAATAGCCTCATGGGTAAGTACTAGGCTAGCTGCCCTTTCAAGCCATTTTAAGCCTAGCCAATTTCCCTTTTTGTGTTCAAAATAACCTAACGTATTTGGTTAAAGACTGGCCTTACCCATCCCATGTCAATTATTATATATTACCCATGATGAGAATAACTGGGATCGTACCATAGATAACTTGAGGGCACCCATGCATGGGATAAAGCATTTAGGAGTTGCCTCTGTCCATTAGTAGAACATGGGGCAATCCAAGGATAAATTTTCTGTTTCCCAACCCTAAATCTAAGTTGTGCTTGAAAATGGACAGGGATGAAATTGGTTTTATGTGGATGAGAACTCTGTTCCACATCAGCAGCATCCTCTACAAAATACAGCTGTCCCTCTAAACTGTTCTGTTGATGTTGCAGAAGAGGTTCAAATCCTTAGACTGAGTATTTCTGATGCCATTTGACTTGCTGCTATGCGGTAAATTCATCAGTAATGGGTCTGAGGATTTCTTGTATGTCAGAAACAGGTCACCTATAGAATATAGTGACAGGGCTTCGAGTCAGTCCATGTAGGACACGTTGATTAGACCTTGTACCCTTTTGGTAAGGTTATCTCTGTGGGCGATACAGTTGTTGAATGTGTGTAGACAGGTACATGGCAAAGGGTGCATTACATTCAATGATTGGCCTAATGTGGGCTGATCGAAGGAGGAGAATGCCATCCCTAGTTCTAAACATAACCCCTTTGTTTATAAGCTGTGCAGCACACAAGGACTTTCTTACAGCAATAGGCACATTATATATGTGTGTGAATACTGGATACAGACTTTATATATATCACTTCTGACCACATCTACGCTTAGGCAACATGTTATCTCAGGGATTCACTATGATTAAATGTGTCATTTAATCAACAAGCAATTAATCACAACTAAAGCATCTTATGATACAAAAGATTGGATTCCCAAGTAAGCAACAATACATTGTCACAAAATACAAAAAACTGTTCATTTTGAGGGGACAACTTTTCCGGTATTGTTGTGGGCCCTTTTGAAGGTGAGAGGGAGGTGAAGTTTGCACTGAATCTATCTGCCAGGATGTTGGCAATATCAGTAGATTCAGCATATTTTGTGCTATTTTGCACTAGCACAGAGCATATCTGCGAGTTGCCACTTAGATTCTTGACATAGCTAAAGAAGGCTTTGTGGCTATCTTTCGAATCCTTGGCTATTTTTCTTCGGGTTAGCCTTGGATGATTTTATGAGGGACCTTAGTTTCTTACTGATACTGATCAGGGATGTCTTTCCTTCTTGGGATTTGCTTTTTTTCTGAACTAGTTTCCTCCTTTTGTTGCGTAACCTGTTTATGGCAGGGGTCCACCACACTGGTTTCCTTCTCTTAGAGGAGTGAGTCTTGGTTATGTAGATTGTAATTGTGTAATAATGTAATTTATCTATTGCCTTTATATCCTAAAGCCAACTCTGATATTCACTTTGTATATAATATTTGTACATATCACATTTTGTCATTCACTTTGTAAATAATGTCATGTATCTGTTGCATTTACTCCAGGCTGAGACTGAAATAGGTCCAGTAGGATCAGTGCCTATCCCAGTTAACAAATTCGAAATACAGTTGCATAAATAAACAAAATAAACTTATCCACAGCTTTAGAATGTACAGTTTCCACAGAGGTACTTGCTGTCATGTTTGAAGCACATGGTACATTATCATTACAGATTTCGCCTGTGCAAAGCATGGTTCTGGTGACTTTGTGCCTCAGACTTGTCTCGGCTTTGTACCTGTATTGTTAATTCCATCTATAAGCTGAGATGAGTCACATGTTCGTCCACTTCAAAGATAGGATAAAGGCCTATTATTATCCAATGTATCAATGTGAATTCCAACACTTGCCATTGATGTGCGTCTCTGTGTGTGTGTGTGTGTGTGTGTGTGTGTGTGTGTACGCGCATGTGTGTATGCATATGTGTGTGTAATATGAGGAGGGGCATGAGATGGTACTGCAGAATGCAATCAGTGCTATTCCTCTTCTGCTGCTCTTTCATGCCCAGCCACGTGACCTGGACATCTTTACCTTTCTTGTTACCTCACACATGTCCTGGCTCATCTGACTCAGCTGTCTGGTTCATGTCCCATTTCTTCCAACCATCCTTCCCCTCACTGGATGAGTCCTGCTTAACACCTACCCTGCATGTTGCTGTTTTTATTCCTATTTCTCCAACATCTGCCATGAGTTACTGTTCTTTCTATTTCCATTTCCTAACTTTTCCAGTCCCATACTGTCTTGTCTTCTCCTGATGTCCCCTATTCAGTCCACCTCAGTTTCTTACTGCCTAGTTATCTAACCAACTACAGAGTTACAGTAGTTCTTCTGCCGCTCTGCCTTTGGCATAGATGCAATGCATTTATTCGCTGTACTTAAACACTGGCAACCTGCCAGAATGCATATATTATATAACTGAGATGGATCATTTGGGTACATGCCAGTAATGCACAGTATTACCAAGCAGGGTCCCATATACAGAAGCAGCTGAAATCTGCGCCCAGGGTATGAGATGAAGAGGGGTCATGACTAAATGAAAGGTGATCGACTCACCTATTGGAACGGGAGCTACCAGAGATACAAACATATTTATTTAGCATTTATGACTGAGATAACGGAGAGGACAGCCGTAGACACAACCATATTGATCTGATATTTAGGACTAGAACTCCTCCTAAGGTGTAGACATAAGCTTGCCTCTATAACATTTGTTGTTGAAATATGGCAGAAGCTAAAATTTGACACTTGCATGTGTATTTAATAGTTGAAGAAGAGAAGTGAGACGGTGGCAGCCCTAGATATGAGATTATTAATAATGGTACCACTACAGTCAGGCAGCATGGGGTCCTACCCTAAATAAGAACAAATATATATGGGGGGGGGGTAGAAGAATTAAGTTGTAGTTTTGCAGTCTCACAACTCTGGAGTGAGGTTTTATACCCTTGTACTGCTACTGGAAACATGACAACAAAAGAGAAAAAGGATGGGGGGACATCCTGAGACAAAAGAAGTTAAATGTGTTCAATAAAGTATGAGACAGGAGTGGAAATATCTCTGATGCAAGTTAAGTTAAAGTTAATTATTTTCTACTGGGAGAGGTGGGAAAGGACTACCCCAAACACTAGCACGAGGTTTGACTGACTCAGGGGTGGTGATAAGGAGATCTGTGTAATACTTTTCACAGAGACCGATTGATTGATTGAGTTATGCTTTATTAACTGAGTAACTGAACTGGTCCAAAGATTCTTTTCAGTGGCAACTTCAGCTACTAGGGCAAAGACAATTGCAAACAAAGAATATATTACATAGAGGAATATTATAAATATTACATGAGGTGCAGTACAAAGACCAGCAGAGAGTTACATTGATACAGTGGCATAAGGTGCAGCCCCACTTGTCTCAAAGTGTTAAGGAGCACAACTGGCAGATCCTGATCCCTGTACAGTGCAGGACCAGCGTTGAATACAGGTCTTGCATTGGCTGCCATAACTGAACCATTGAGTGTCTTCACTGTAATATCAGCATTCAGAAATAATTGCCAATATTTCATTCGAGCTGTTATACTCTGTGTGTGGCATAAACTCTTGCAGTTTAAAATGAGAGATGATTTTTTTCCTCATCTTAACGTGAGTTGGTGCCAGATCGGGGTGCAAAATTAGCTAGCTACACTCCTGCATCAGTATTACATAATTTCAGTGAAATATAAGGTGTAAAATAAAATTTGCCAAATAGTAAATACACCTATGCTCCAGTGAAGAACAGAAGAAAAATATTTTAGCTATTTCTAAGTAGATATACATGATTGGTACTCTGGATGCTTATATTCTGCCTGTAGGGACTATGCAGACAGTTTTTTGTCTGATCAGGATGATGTGGTACAAACTGCATTGTGACAGTTCACACATTGTTTTATAACTTGCATTGAATATGTGGATATTACTACATTCTTTTTTTCTTTAGATATACTGTACACTGTCAATTTATATACAGCATTATTACTGAGTCATAGATCATAAATAGTTTGTGTGAACTAGACATGGAAATAAAAAAATTCACCTGTGGAGTCTTGACATACATCTAACGAGCACATAATAAAAAGGGTTATGATTGGACAGACCTGATCATAAATCTTCGCATGCTTGGAACGTAAACGGCTTCACTGTACTACAATAGTTAAAAGAAAGTGCAGGAGCACAGTTATATAGAGTACTGAAACAGGCTGCTGGCACCATATCTCTCAATTGTTCCCTGATTTTCAGGAGTATTCCGGATTCTGACTCACAATTTATCTCTGCCCCTCTTAAACCCTGCTAAAGCTGATTACTTTTGGAGAAAAGGTGTTGAATTAAACTTAATAATGATGGTAATCATCATTATACAGCTCTTTTGTTTCAGAAAATGTATATTAGTAATTAACATTCTCTTATTCTGTCAATGTCTCGGTTTAATAGTACTAATATTTTAAAAGGATCCCTGCTTGCCCCGGATTATTTCTAGACTTGTCCTTGATTTTGCTTAAATTTGTCTGATTGGTTGAGAACTATGGTGGTCACTCCTAAACAGTGGCGTGAAGAAGAAACACCTTAACTAGGTAAACAATTCAACCTCCCCCCACCAGAAAAAGGGCTGGAGAAGTGTTTAAGGTTTGTCATTCCCCACTGATGACCACGCACCACTGTTAATGCTTTAGCATGAGACAAGTGCTTTATAGTGGTGAGGGGTGCATAATAAAAGCTTGTTTCTGACATCAGAAACATGCCTAACAAGCATGTGTTTTGCCAATTTTGGAGTGTAATCATAGAGCAGAGAGCTTTGTGCATTGCGTTAGAATACTTTACACTATTCTGATGAATACTGTCATCTTTTATTTAAACTGTGTACTATTAAAATTGTTATTCTATCATACTGGGAGCTTTCTCTCTGGACATCCCACATAAACAAGCTTCTGCTGACTGTGATATTACTAGTCAACAAACAGTAAGCAAATAAATAGAAATGTATCTTACTTTTTCCTAACTATAGTAAGGCATACAGGATTTAAATAGCAGGTATAACAGTAGGCGCACGCACGGCTGTAAAACGGAATATTGTTATAATTTCTCCTGTTACATTATATAGACTAAATAGTAACTCAAAAGGCAGGAGAGCTACATACAGAGTTAAGTCATTAACTTGCCTGTGGGACCACCCACAGTTTATGGTGTGCACATTTTTTCCAAGCTATACCATTTATCAAAAAAATCAACTAGTAATTGCTCCTCTGGTGAAAGCACTGATTGGTGGGTAACAATGTGGGTTACAAGGCCACCATGGCTGAAAAGTGCAGACCATCAGATAAAAAGAACAGTTCAAAGAGACACAGACAGGACCTAGGCAGATTGTTTTTGCAAGGTGAAAGGCTACTGTCGAATCACATACATTTTTCCAAAGTCAGATATACCAATTAATAAGAGTTTTGTTCAAGAAAGAAAAACACGTTATAACATTTTCAGTAACAAATTTCAACTGCTTCATCATATTCATACAGGATGTGTACCGTCTTTTATGCAACGGTTTCAGCAGTATTACATTTGAGGTCTCTGCCTTGTGAACTTCGAGAGAATCAAGATCATAAAATTCTTGTTATGACAAGCAAGCGCATCTCAAATATTTAAATGTGTGGCTGATCTAAAATTGCAAATATTCTGCAGAAATCTTATGGTTTCCTTATTTTTTTACCTAAACAAAGGTGTAGAGACACATTTTACATAATGGCAAATAACCTATTTCTTTTACTACAAATACTAGAATTCTTGTAAATGAAATAAATACCAGCGCGAGATTCAGCAGTACAGAAGAATTTTGGAGTGCTTACAAATGTCATTGCCATATTCTGGTGCTACTTTTGTGTGGGGTTTAAGTGCAATCATTTGAGATTAAATCTAGGCTAGGGAGGGCAGGAGAACACGCTGATTACACCTAAATTTATAGCAGTATATAGATGTACTGGGCAAGCGGCATCGTATACATGGGCATATGCATGTACAATGCATCTGGGAGTTGTGCCTAAACAGTACAATGTAATGAGAAGACAAGAGAATTGAAGTTCGGTGATACAGTGTCACGGAAAGCTTGACATTACCCACACCCACACATAAGCTATTGTATTATACAAATGCCACTATTTAAAGAAGGAACTTCTTACATTTTATTTATTTATTTTTAGCCGAACATTGTATTATAGAACTTCTTTTCTGCTCTGCCTCCTGTCATACACTGAACTCTGCAGGAACATGTTAAGCAAGTGTAATAAAAAGAAAAAAAGCAAAGTATCAGTAACTTGTGTATGGCTGCCTGGATGGTATATAGTGAATAAAGAAAAAAGTAAAGTGCTATAACTTGTTTAAATCTGCGAGGCAATAGTTTCCAATCATTATTATAGTGACAGAAATGTTATCTAACCAGAGTCTAATGTAGCTTATTGAAGAATTATGAGACAATTTTTAATCTGTACCTAAAAAGTAGATATGTTTTTCTTTTAACTACTAATTGCACAAAAAGAAATCAATAAATAAGAGACACGGAGGATGTAGACTTACAAAGACCTGGGCATGGATTAGGCATAATCAAAATAACATCAACTAAATAGAAAAACTTTCCTTTTACCAGTTGACATCCAGCAAATGCTGAAGCCTCCTCCCCCCCTGCCTCTCTTAGCCATGTTGCTACACTGGACCTACATAACAGACCAAACTCCCCCAACTCATTGTTGTACTCCCTCGCCCCATTCCAGAGTTCACAACCTGTAGCTTATATGTGCACACTTAACACAATAAATGTATACTATTTTTGTCTATAGTCTACCAAGTTTCCTGAACACTGTGTTGGTGTGATATGTTCCTGCACCAACTGCCATCTCACATTTTCTCTGGCTAATGCAACAGAACTAGACAGCACTCCATCCATCTGTCTTTTTAGAGAAAAAAATGCTTGAGAGTGTCATTTGTTTAAATTCACATAAATCACCTTTATAAATAAAATGTACTTAAAATCTCTGTTCACTGCAGATCCACTCTCAAAAGGAAGCACTTAAAAGTGTTGCTTATCCCAAACACTTTGAAAGTGTGATCTCATAGTGTCAGGTGGTAAAGTTCTAGTGTAAAGTTAAACGAGACTGTTGGAGGTGTTGCAGTAATACATCTACCCTGATGTGTTGTAGTAATATATCTTCCCTCAGGAGCTACAGTAATACATCTACCCTGAGGTGCTACAGTGATACATCTACCCTGAAGAGCTGTAGTAATACATCGACCCTGAGGTGCTGCAGTAATGCATCTACCCTCAGGTGCTGCAATAATGCATCTACCCTCAGGTGCTGCAGTAATGCATCTACCCTCAGGTGCTGCAGTAATGCATCTACCCTCAGGTGCTGCAGTAATGCATCTACCCTCAGGTGCTGCAGTAATGCATCTACCCTCAGGTGCTGCAGTAATGCATCTACCCTCGGGTGCTGCAGTAATGCATCTACCCTCAGCTGTTGTAGTAATACATCTATCCTGAAGTGCTATAGTAATACATCTACCCTCATGTGTGATAGTAATACATCTACCCAGAGGTGCTGTAGCAATACATCTACCCTAATGTGCTATACTAATACATCTACTCTGAGGTGCTGCAGTAATACATCTACCCTGAGGTACTATAATAATAATACATATACACTGTGGTGCTTTAGTAATCCGTCTACACTCAGATGCAGTAGTAATACATCTACCCTAAGGTGTTCTAGTAATAAATCACCCCTCAGGTGGTGTAGTAATAACAAGTACCGTGTGATGCTGTAGTATATGTCTACCCTGATGTGTTGTAGCAATATTTCTACCCTGAGCTGCTGTAGTACTACTTCTACACTCAGTGTCTGTTGTAGGTGCTGTAGTAATACATCTACCCTGAGGTACTGTAGCAACACATCTACCATCAGCTGCTGTAGTAATACATCTACCCTGACGTGCTATAGTAATACATATAGCATGAGGTGCTGTAATAATACACCTACCCTGAATGCGTTTTGGAGGAGCTGTAGTTATAAATCTACCCTGAAGTGATGCAGTAATATGTTTACCCTGGGTGCTATAGTAATACATCTACCCTGAGGTGTTATAGTAATGCATAAAGCATGAGGTGCTGTAGTAATACATCTACCCTGAGTGCCTCTTAGAGGTGCTGTAGTAATACGTCTACTCTGAGGTACTGTACTAATACATCTACTCTCAGGTGCTATAGTAATACATCTATCCTGAGGTGCTATAATAATACATGTACCCTGAGATGCTCTAGTAATATATCTACCATGAGCATCTGTTGGAGGTGCTGTAATAATACATCTTCTGTAGGGTGTTGTGGTAATACACCTACCATGAGGTGCTATATAATCCTTCTACCCTCAGCTACTGTAATAATACATCTACCCTGAGGAGCTGCGGGGATACATCTATCATGAGGTACTGTAGTAATACATTTACCCTCTGGTGCTGTAGTAATACATCTGCTCTGAGGTGCTGCAGTAATATCTACCCTGAGATGCTATAATAACACATCTACCCTGAAGTGTCCTAGTAATACATCTACCCTGAGGTACACCAGTAATCCATCTACACTCAGGTCCAGCAGTAATACATCTACCCTGAGGTGCTCTAGCAAGAAATCTCCCCTCAGGTGGTGTAATAATACATTTACCATGTGGTGCTGTAGTAATACACCTACCCTGATGTCCTGTAGCAGTATTTCTACCCTGAGGTGCTGTAGTAATACATCTACACTCAGTGTCTGTTAGTGGTGCTGTAGTAATACATCTGCCAGGAGATGGTATAGTAATACATATGCCATGAGGTGCTGCAGTAATACATCTACCCTGAATGCCTCTTGGAGGTGCTGTAGTAATAAATCTACCCTGAAGTGATGTAGTAATACGTCTATCCTGAGGTACTCAGGTGCTACACTAATACATCTAACTTGAGGTGCTATACTAAAACATGTACCCTGAGGTGTTCCAGTAATACCTCTACCATTAGCATCTGTTGGAGGTGCTGTAGTAATACATTCACACTCAGATGCTATAGTATTACATCTACCCTGAGGTGCTAGATTAATACTTATACCATGAGGTGCTGTAGTAATACATCTACCCTGACTGCCTCTTAAAGGTGCTGTAGTAATATGTCTACCCTGAGGTACTGTACTAATACAGCTACACTTAGGTGCTACAGTAATACATCTACTCTGAGGTGCTATACTAATACATGTACCCGGAGGTGCTGTAGTAATACATCTACAATTACCAACTCTTGGAGGTGCTGTAGTAATACATCTATCCTCACATGCTATACTAATACATCTACCCTCAGGAGCTGTAATAATACAAGTACCTTGAGTGTCTGTTGGAGGTATCCTGAGTTGCTACAGTAATACATTTACCCTGAGCTACTGTAGTAATAAATCTACCCTGAGGTGGTGGTGTAATACATCTACCCTGAGGTGTTGTAGTAATACATCTACTCTGAGGTGATGCAGAAATACATCTATCTACTCTGAGGTGCTATAATAATACATCTACCCTGAGGTGCTCTAGTAATACATCTACCCTGAGGTGCTAGAGTAAAT
Organism: Protopterus annectens; assembly: GCF_019279795.1. Taxonomy (NCBI): domain Eukaryota; kingdom Metazoa; phylum Chordata; order Ceratodontiformes; family Protopteridae; genus Protopterus; species Protopterus annectens. The sequence continues at coordinate 143,537,351 of NC_056747.1, forward strand.
AATACATCTGTCAGTGTTTGCTGGAAGTGCTGTAGTAAGAGATCTACCCTGAGTGTCTGTTGGAGGTGCTGTTATACCCCATCTACCCTGAGGTGCTGTAGCAATACATCTACCCTGAGGTGCTATAGTAATATATCTACCCCCAGGTGCTGTAGTAATACATCTGTCCTGAGGTGCTATAGTAATACATCTACTCTGAGGTGCTGTAGTAATACATTTACCGTGAGTGTTTGTTGGAGTTTGTGTAGTAATACATCTACCCTGGAGTGCTATAGTAATACATTCCCCCTCAGGTGTTATAGTAATATATCTACCCTGAGCTGCTGAGGTAATCTATCTACCCTCAGGTGCTGTGGTAATATATCTACCCTGAGGTGTTGCAGTCATACATCTAACCTGAGGTGCTATAAGAATTCATCTACCCAGAAGTGCTGTAAGAATACATCTACCCTGAGATCCTGCAGTAATCCATCTACTCTCAGGTGTTGCAGTAATACATCTAACCTGAGGTGCTGTAGTAATACATCTATCATAAGGTGCTGTAGTAATACATCTGCCCTCAGGGGCCGTAGTAATACATCTACCCTGGAGTGCTGTAGAAATATATGTACCATGAAGTGCTGTAGTGATACATCGGCCCTGAGGTGCTATAGTAATACATCAACCTTGAGTGTCTGTTGGAGGTGCTGTAGTAATACATCTACCCTGAGTTGCTGCAGTAATACGTTTACTGTGAGGTGCTGTAGTAATACACCTACACTCAGGTACTGTAGTAATACATCTACCCTGAGGTGCTGTAATAATACATCTATCCTCAGGTGCTGTAGTAATATATCTACCATTAGGTGCTGTAGAAATATATCTAACCTGAGATACTGTAGTAATCATCTATGCTGAGGTGCTGTAGTAATACATCTGCACTGAGGTGCTGCTGTAATACATCTACCTTCAGCTGCTATAGTAATATATCTATCCTGAGCTGCTGAGGTAATCTATCTACCCTCAGGTGCTGTGGTAATGCATCTACCCTGAGGTGCTGCTGTAATACATCTACCTTCAGCTGCTATAGTAATATATCTACCCTGAGCTGCTGAGGTAATCTATCTACCCTCAGGTGCTGTGGTAATGCATCTACCTTGAGGTGCTGTAGAACTATATCTACCCTGAGGTGTTGCAGTCATACATCTAACCTGAGGTGCTGCAAGAATACATCTACCCTGAAGTGCTGTAAGAATACATCTACCCTGAGATCCTGCAGTAATCCATCTACTCTCAGGTGTTGCAGTAATACATCTAACCTGAGGTGCTGTAGTAATACATCTATCATGAGGTGCTGTAGTAATACATCTGCCCTCAGGGGCCGTAGTAATACATCTACCCTGGAGTGCTGTAGAAATATATGTACCATGAAGTGCTGTAGTGATACATCGGCCCTGAGGTGCTATAGTAATACATCAACCTTGAGTGTCTGTTGGAGGTGCTGTAGTAATACATCTACCCTGAGTTGCTGCAGTAATACGTTTACTGTGAGGTGCTGTAGTAATACACCTACACTCAGGTACCGTAGTAATACATCTACCCTGAGGTGCTGTAATAATACATCTATCCTCAGGTGCTGTAGTAATATATCTACCATCAGGTGCTGTAGAAATATATCTAACCTGAGATACTGTAGTAATCATCTATGCTGAGGTGCTGTAGTAATACATCTGCACTGAGGTGCTGCTGTAATACATCTACCTTCAGCTGCTATAGTAATATATCTATCCTGAGCTGCTGAGGTAATCTATCTACCCTCAGGTGCTGTGGTAATGCATCTACCCTGAGGTGCTTCTGTAATACATCTACCTTCAGCTGCTATAGTAATATATCTACCCTGAGCTGCTGAGGTAATCTATCTACCCTCAGGTGCTGTGGTAATGCATCTACCCTGAGGTGCTGTAGAACTATATCTACCCTGAGGTGTTGCAGTTATACATCTAACCTGAGGTGCTGCAAGAATACATCTACCCTGAAGTGCTGTAAGAATACATCTACCCTGAGATCCTGCAGTAATCCATCTACTCTCAGGTGTTGCAGTAATACATCTAACCTGAGGTGCTGTAGTAATACATCTATCATGAGGTGCTGTAGTAATACATCTGCCCTCAGGGGCCGTAGTAATACATCTACCCTGGAGTGCTGTAGAAATATATGTACCATGAAGTGCTGTAGTGATACATCGGCCCTGAGGTGCTATAGTAATACATCAACCTTGAGTGTCTGTTGGAGGTGCTGTAGTAATACATCTACCCTGAGTAGCTGCAGTAATACGTTTACTGTGAGGTGCTGTAGTAATACACCTACACTCAGGTACTGTAGTAATACATCTACCCTGAGGTGCTGTAATAATACATCTATCCTCAGGTGCTGTAGTAATATATCTACCATCAGGTGCTGTAATAATACATCTATCCTCATGTGCTGTAGTAATATATCTACCATCAGGTGCTGTAGAAATATATCTAACCCGAGATACTGTAGTAATACATCTATGCTGAGGTGCTGTAGTAATACATCTGCACTGAGGTGCTGTTGTAATACGTCTACCCTAAGCTGCTGTTGTAATACATTGTCCTTCAGCTGCTATAGTAATATGTCCACCCTGAGATGCTGTAGTAATACATATACCATGAGGTGCTGTAGTAATACATCTACCCTGGGATGCTGTAGTAATATATCTACCCTGGGGTGCTGTAGTAATACATCTGCACTGAGGTGCTATTGTAATGCGTTGACCCTCAGGTGCTGTAGTAATACATCTACCCAGAGGTGCTGCTGTAATACATCTACCTTCAGCTGCTATAGTAATATGTCTGCCCTGAGATGCTGTAGTAATACATATACCATGAGGTACTGTAGTAATATGTCTACCCCGAGTGTTCATTGGAGGTGCTGTAGTAATACACCTTCTCTCGTGTGCTGTAGTAATACATCTACCCTGAGGTGCTGTAGTAATACGTCTACCCTGAGGTGCTGTAGTAATACATCTATCCTGAGGTGCAGTACTAATATATCTACCATGAGGTCCTATAGTAATGCATCTACCCTCAGGTACTATAGTAATACATCTACCCTCAGGTGCTGTTGTAATACGGCTACCCCAAGGAACTGTAGTAATACATTTATCCTCAGGTGCTATACAGTAATACATCTACTCTCAGGTGCTGTAGTAATACATCTACCCTGAGGTGCTGTAGTCATACATCTACCCTGAGGTGCAGTACTAATGCATCTACCATGAGGCCCTATAGTAATACATCTACCCTCAGGTGCTGTAGTAGTCCAGCTCCTCTGAGGTGTTGTAGTAATACATCTACCCTGAGGTGCTGTAGCAATACATCTGCACTGAGGTGCTGTTGTAATACATCTACCTTTACCTGCTATAGTAATATGTCTACCCTGAGATGTTGTAGCAATACATATACCATGAGGTACTGTAGTAATATGTCTACCCTGAGTGTTCATTGGAGATGCTGTAGTAATACGCCTTCTCGCATGTGCTGTAGTAATACATATACCCTGAAGTGCTGTAGTAATATGTCTACCCTGAGGTGCTGTAGTAACACATCTATCCTGAGGTGCAGTACTAATACATCTACCATGAGGTCCTATAGTAATACATCTACCCTCAGATGCTGTAGTAATCCAGCTCCCCTGAGGTGTTGTAGTAATACATGTACCCTCAGGTGCTGTTGTAATACTGTTACCCGGAGGAACTGTAGTAATACATCTATCCTCAGGTGCTATATAGTAATACATCTCCTCTCAGGTGCTGTAGTAATACATCTACCCTGAGGTGCTGTAGTCATACATCTACCCTGAGTGTTTGTTTGAGGTGCTATACTAATTCATCTACCCTGAGGTGCTGTAGTAATACTTCTACCCTGAGGTGCTATACTATACATCTACCTTGGGGTGCTATAGTAATGTATCTACCGTGAGTGTTTGCTGGATGTTCTGTAGTGTACATCTAGCCTGAGTGCCTGTTGGAGGTGCTGTAGTAATAACATCTACCCTGAGGTACTGTAGCAATAGATATACACGGAGTGCCTGTTGGAGGTGCTGTAGTAATAACATCTACCCTGAGGTACTGTAGCAATACATATACACTAAGTGTCTGTTGGAGGTACTGTAGTAATGCATCTACTCTGGGTGTATCTACTCTGTGTGCTCCAGATGTCAGACAAGTCATAGGAGCAGGTCTCCTAAGAAACTGCGAATATATCACAATGAGTCAACAAAACAGGGATCAGAAGATTGCAAACGTTTGTCTGAAATCTGTGTTTTTTGTGGGGAAAAGATCACCACAACCTCTCTACCATCCCTAGATTACTAATTATAATCATCTCCAAGGTTATCAATATTTATTTATTTATTTATTGACATTTGTTAACCGGGTTAGTCCAGCTGGGTTTGTGCCCCATTTTCAGTGGAGACCCGAGGAGAAAAGCTCCAATTTAACAACACAGTATACAGAAAAAGATATAAACCTGACAGTGTAAGACCAATCTGCTTAATTAATAAAAGTAAGTGGAAGAGTAAGACAGGTGGTGAACTAGGTAATACAAAGTATATATAATACAGAGTATATGTAATTACAATTCAGAGGCAACATATTTTTATTTATTTTATTTATAACAGAAAAGCATATATTCACTGTTTCACAAAATCTACCCTTTTTCCTTTATTTGATAACTTCAGAAAAGCAAATTAGCATTTCTAAAATGTTGAATTTTACTTTTTCCAATATAAGTATTTGCATTTCCTCCTTTGGTACCCCTTTCATTGTTCCTTCTCTATATAGTGTGCTACATTTATAAATCAATTACCTACAGTAACTAATGAAATTCTATTTTGGGAATGTGTTCATGAATCACTGGATGCTAAACTGTTTTTCCATTGAATGTTCCTCAAGCTTTTGATTACTTACATAACATTAATATAAAAGTTAGATGAACTGCTGGAAATTGATGATATAATGACATAAATTTATAGGTGGTTGTGGAATAAAAATACTAGGGAGAAAGTGAATGGTAAAATGTCTGAAAACAGCTACAAATACTATTATATTTTTTTATATTCCTTATTTTTAATTGTTTTACTTTAAGTATGCATTTTGCTGCTTGGTTTTTTAATTAATACTCACAATTTTAAGGTTGCAGTGGTTAATTTGTGTACTTAGAAATGTATTTAGTAATGTACATATGCATTTGGCTTTTTAAATTGAATTATGTCATATGATGATTTTATTTAAATAGAGTCATATAACCTACTAAATAATGTCTGATGAAGGCCAGTATTTACGGGATGAAAGCGCTTACTATTTAATAAAGTGTAATTTACTGCTTAGGTGTCTGCTTTGAATTATTTTTTGGTTGAAAATGTCTGAAAACTAGTGACATAGGGGTCAAACACTGTTCAAGTATTATAAACAAAAAGCACCACCAAACAGTTAAATCCACTGCGAAAAAACAGAATGTAAAATGGCAAGCATAAAAACAATTCCGCAGCAGTTATCCAAGGCGCCATAGGAGTGTAGCTCTTCACTCGAACTCAAAGGACATAAACGAACCAAAACGTTAATCAAATGGAGTCAAATATAATATCAAAGATACTTTAAAAATCACATACGTTGACTCTCGTATATAATATAAAACTTTAATATCAGTTAGCGCTTTCACCCACAGGCTTCATCAGACTTATAAAAACATATTAAATATAGCATTTAAATAACGTGCAAACTTCAATGATAGGACAATCAAATGATGACATCACATCCCTTTTTAAAGATCCTTAAAAAACATAAAAACTTTAAATGCACATACATAGATACATCCTAAATCCATGTACAACAATGTAGAAGAACAAAAACATATACAGCATAAAACCATTTAATATTATTTCCTTTTTTTCACGGACAATCTCCTGTTCATAAGGGTAGGTTTAAGGGGAACCTTGTCGTTAAGTCCCGGGGGGGACATCAGCTCTCAGCCTAACCATCCATCTCAATTCACACTCCTCTGTGTGATTAGTGATGTCTCTCCCTCGTAAACCTTGTGATTTTTAAAGTATCTTTGATATTATATTTGACTCCATTTGATTAACGTTTTGGTTCGTTTATGTCCCTTGGGTTCGAGTGAAGAGCTACACTCCTTTGGCGCCTTGGATAACTGCTGCGGAATTGTTTTTACGCTTGCCACTGTTCAAGTATTGTTGAATTTGTTTCTAACTAACGGTTCAAAGGAGTTACATTTTAATAAGTATTAGTATGTTGACATCTCTTGATTTAATTTTTACTTTGGTCGGCAAAAATGTACTAAGCCTTAGTTAAGAAATATGCCAAGTGCTCATACGCTTGTATGCATAATTACAAATATCATATGAACAATAGAGATATTAAATACATGTATTAGTCTGGCTATGAGTTCATTCACAACATAGGACAGGAAGCTAAAAGCAATAGAGGGTTCATAAATATATTTCCTATATAAGACTGTTGCACTGAATATAAATAGCTTGCAATGAGGCTAACAGTTTCCATTAAAAAAATAATTTGAGGTGACTATAAATCCTGTTTTCACATGAGAGGTAAAATCCAACACACTACACAGGAGCCATTAACCACCTATACCTCTTTACTTCATATAATCAATTTCAAGGCTCCAGCACCATGAAGAAAAATAATTTCCCCCTCAGTAATCTCAACTGAAGAAAGTGTTGTCTTTTTTTGCCCTCATCAACATTTGCAACAGCCATTGTTATAGATGATATATGCTGGTAGGCTATGCTTCATCATAATATTTTATGCACTATATAAGCCAGTTGCAGATAGAATAAGGATGATATGCTATGCAAGGCAGTACGCACAAGATATATATATATATATATATATACACACACACACACACACACACACACACATATATATATATATATATATGTATATATATATATATATATATATATATATATATATAGCTAGATAGATACAAACACACACACATAAGATGCAGCTTTGGTGCCATTACTTGGAGTGAACATTAAGGAGGAGTCTGCTTAAAACAAAGTCAAAGTGCTGTGATCAGATTGCTGTTCTAATTTCTAAAATGTTTTGGACTTGTAACATATAAGTTTATATCTTTGAAAGTACTGGTGATTTTAGACTTTGTCAGGATTCCGGATATACAAATAACTCATTCCTTCTGCTATCCAGTATTTGTTGTACAGTTTGAAAGTACTACATTTCTACATTTTGGAGGAGGAAAATGAATAATGAATAAATAGAGGATAGTGTTATAATGAGAAATGCATTTCAGAGTTCTGGAAAATAAAGAAAATTCTACCATATATCTGCAATTTGTTCTTCAGAAGGAACAAGGTCCAACTGGGTCTGCTACTGCATATGTTATTGAACTAAGGAATAAAACCAAAGATTGTGAAATTGGTAAATTGTATACTTCACTAGCATAAAGAAGAATTCTATGTGATATTTGAAATGGACCAAGAAGAGACAGATTAGGAGAGAAACAGAGTTAATGTTAAAAAAAGAAACTAATGTATGCAGAGTGGGTGCAATTATTTCTTCACAATTAAAAGAAATAAAAAAAGAGGTCAATGTGTGTAAAGTTATATGCAAGAAAGCAGAATCAAAAGAGAGTAAAATAAGTTATAAAAATTTTTCTCAACATTAAAATGATTAGCAAAATGTCACAGATAAATTTTGCAGGAGCTGTGGCAATAAATGTAAACAAATGTCTTATGAATAATCAAATGTGTACGGAATGTGGAAAGTGAAGTCAATTTGCTAATGGCTGTAAAATGAAAGAAATTCAGTTTTATTCACAGAGATGGACTGTATTACAATGAACACATAAAACATTGTTGTTTGAGGACACAGTATGTGCTGAGAATATGCACAAAGTAAAGTGTATTAGAAAAAAGAGCAGAAGAGGTAATACTTGGAATCATACAGAAATCTGAAAAGAAAAAGCTTAAAATTAATAACCAAGTGTGATGTCTAGACTAAACACTAGAGCACAATATAATGTGATGTCTGTTCAACTGCCTTAAGCACTGTGCTTGAAAGATCATAAACTGAAACTATTGATATGTAAATTGCTTACTTATTATCTTGTAAAACTGACTGGGTAGAAATCGCTTGCTTGTATGTGTATCTCTTTCATATTCATGTTTCTTTTCTAAACAAATCTAGGTTTTTTTAAATAAAGCCATACTTTCAGTGTCTCTTTTCACTGTATGTCTCCAATTTTTTTCTGATAATTTCCAGGGTCTATATTAGAACATCGAAATTTCAAAACTTCGAATGTTCTAATATCGACCCCTATTCAGCAAAAGCTGAAAATATCGAAGTAAAAGAAAACCAAATTTTTTCCTAGGGAAAGAATTCGGTTGTCCGTTTCTTTTGCTTCAGTATTTTCAGCACTGTGGTGGAAAGTTACAGGTCGGGTTCAGGTAAGTGTGCGATTGAGTGCGGGTTAGGTTAGTTAGGGTTAGGGTGTGGGTTAGGTATGTGTGCGATTGTGTGGACGTGAGGGTTAGGGTGGGTTAGGTGAGTTAGGGTTAGGGCGCGGGTTAGGTATGTGTGCGATTGTGTGGGCGTGAGGGTTAGGGCGGGGTAGGTTAGTTAGGGTTAGGGCACAGGTGAGGTGACTGTGCGATAGTGACAGACCTTAGGGTTAGGGTTTGGGTTAAGGTAAGTGGTGTGTGTATAGTTTAGTGTAGGGTTAGGTGTAAGATTTTAGGTGTATGTGTGTGGATTGCTGTTTGTTTGGTGTGCTTGTGTTGTGTGTGTGTGTGTGTGTGTGTTTTGGAACAGCAAATTTTTCCCTAGGAAAAAATTTGCTGTTCTGTATGTTTGATGTTTTCAGCTTTCGCTGAATAGGGGTCGATATTAGAACATCCGAAGTTTTGAAACTTCAATGTTCTAATATAGACCCTAATTTCCATTACTACAGAATTTGCTTCACTATGCATAACTGGAACAATCACATGGTTAGCACAATTATTGTTGATGCTATGGTTTAGTGTTCACTGCCTAATTTCAATGTTACTTAATAAAGTGGGAAACCCTTATTCCTATTTTCATCTAGTTGATAACAGTTCTACAAGTTTTGTGCAGATAGTCCACTGCAATAAACATTTATATCATTGTACCATCTCTTCCAAAAATATTCGGTCTTCAGTCACTTGCCTTGATAACCTAATCATTTGTCCTTTGATTAGGTTCTTCTTCAGCCATGTAAGGTAGTTACTAGAGAAATATAGGAAGGTATTGGAATATAGTTTCATAGTTTAGTACTAGGCTATCTGCCCTGGGGCATTTGTAAGCCTAGCCATAGTGATGTGGCTTTTGCCACCCCATGAAATGGTACAAAAATGCACAGAATAGATTTAGAATACTGTGCCTCTGTCTAGTAGTGACACAATGAAGGTCCCCTTATATAACAGAATTAGTTTACTGTGCCCCTGTCTAGTAGTGACACAGACGTGACCCCTGGGGTAAACTTACAACCTCCCATCCACTCATCAAGATTTCTCTTGAAGAGAGTCAGTGAGGGGCTCTGCCTAACATGAACTGGGATCTTGTTCCAGAGCATGGGAAGCCTCTGGGTTATGAATCTATCCCTCCAGCATGTCATATTCATACTTGTGCCAAGGTTTAAGTCTTTAGCTCTCGTGGTTCTGATGGATTTGGATTTTTTGAGGTGGAGCATGTCCATCAGTTCCTGATTGGACATGGGCTTGTACGTCAGGCAGAGATCACCTCTGAGCAGGCGGTATGCTACTAAATAGAGCTGGAGTTTCTTTAGTCTGGCAGAATAAGAAATATGTTGGAGACCCTTGATCCTCTTGGTGAGGTACTTTTGTGGTCTCTCCAGCTGCTGCAAATGCCGGGTGAGGTACATACCAAATGGGGCATTATACTCAATCATGGGTCTGATGAGGGAGGAGTATAGGGGTACAATGACATCTTTGGATCTGGATGTGAATCCCTTCATGATAAGGTGTGCAAGGTAGAATGTTTTTATAACCACTTTGGCAACGTGGGTGTCAAATGAGAGGTCGCTGTCGACTTGGGTCCCTAGGTCTCTGATTACTTTTTCCATACTCAGTGGATTGCTGTCGATGTGATAATTTGTGGGTACTTTGTTTTTCCCAAAGGGGATGACTATACATTTTTTGGCATTTAGTTTAAGGCCATGACTCCGGCACCAGTAGTCCGTTTCTGTGAGGCCTTTCTGTAGGATGTATGTGTCCGCTGGTGTATCGACTATGGCGCCTAGTTTGCAGTCATTTGCAAACTTTGTCAGCCACAACCCTCCCATGTTTGCTTTAACATCTGAGAAATAAATGCCGAACAAGAGGGGTCCCAGGACAGATCCCTGTGGGACACCACTTGTGACTGGCTTTGAGTCTGACATTGCTCCAGCGATTTTAACTTTATGGGTTCTGTCCTTTAGCCAGTTTGCAACCCATCTAGTGACATAAGGGTTTACCTTTAAGCTGTTGAGCTTATCTATGATGCCTGAGTGGGGTATTGTGTCGAAGGCCTTAGCCAAGTCCAGGTAGGCTGTATGGACTGCTTTGCCCTCATCAATGGCTCTAGTGACTGTTTCGAAAAAGTCAACCAGGTTCAAAAGGCAGGATCTGCCCTTCACAAAGCCGAACTGGGTGGGGTCAAGTGTCTGTAGGTCCCCAATGTCTCTGTTTATGAGTTCCATAATGATTCTTTCCATAGCTTTGCAGACCAGGCTGGTTAAGCTTATGGGGCGGTAGTTCCCAGGGTCTGTAGAGGTACCCCCTTTGTGGAGTGGGACCACTGTTGCTGTACGCCAGTGTTCAGGTACATATCCTGTAGTAAGGCTAAGGTTAAATAGCATTTTTATGTGCGGGTTTAGCTCCTCTTGGAGTTCACGTAGCACGCAACCCTAGCTCCTCTTGGAGTTCACGTAGCACGCAACCCGGGATACTGTCAGGTCCCATTGATGCTGTGTTTTTAGCTTTGTTGAGGGCGGCTCTCACTTGGACATCTGAGATGACAGGGAGATTACCTTCAGCTGGGATAAGTATTTCTTCTTTTGGGGGTGAGGGAGGGGAGAAATTTGCACTGAACCTGTCAGCCAGAATGTTGGAAATATCTGTGGGTTCAGTGTATTTTTTGTTGTTGTGAACTAACTCTGAGCATATCTGAGGGTTTCCACCCAGGTTTCTAACATAGCTGAAGAAGGCTTTGTGGTTATCTTTAGTGTCCTTAGCAATTTTTCTCTCAAAGTTGGCCTTGGATGTTTTTATGAGAGAACGTAGTTTTCTGCTAGTGTTGATCAGAGATGTCTTCCCTTTATGGGATTTTGCTCTGTCATGCAGTAGCTTCCTTCTTTTGTTATACAATTTGTTAATGGCTGAGGTCCACCAGACAGGACGCTTGCCTTTGGTGGAGAGGGACTTGGATTTATTTGGGATTGCATTATCCATGCATTCTTGGAGATGTCCATAGAAAGCATTTGTGAAGGATTCGGCATTGTGGGATGTGGTATCCACTGGCCCAGTGGGCTTAAAGGATACCATCTCAGTCTTAAGAAGAGTGAAGTCTGCTTTTGAGAAGTTTTTCACTGTGGTCTTTTGTGCTGGGGTGGAGGTGGGATATGTATATCCAGGGTGATTAGTTTGTGGTCAGATCTCACTAGTGAGGGGTATACCTCCGGTGTGGAGCATTTTGTCTCCATGTTTGTGATGATCAGGTCTAGTATATTATCTCCCCTAGTGGGAGAGGTGACTAGTTGTTCCAGTGCATTTGAATTTATGAATTCCAGGAACCTTTGGGCTAGGGTGTTAGGGCCAGAATAATGTACCCAATCTATGTTTGGGTAGTTGAAGTCTCCCAGTATGATGGTATTTTGTGATACATTCATATCCTCCAATGTCTTCAGGAAGGCTGAGTGGGGTTCCTGAGATTGGGAGGGTGGTCTGTAACATGTTACCAGTTGTATAGCAGTTTTGCCTATGGTTAGTTACACCTGTATGGTCTCTGATGCTTCATGTGTTGCTACTAACCTGGAGGTGTGGGTGTCCTTGATGAATATGGACACTCCCCCTCCCTTTGTGGTTCGGCCCAGGTTTTGGGGCCGAAAAGCATGATACGAGGTATAGCCTGGTAGCACTGGGGTGCTCTCAGAAGCCTTGAACCAGGTTTCAGTTACTGCACAGACGTCGATGTTCTCCATACTAAGGAGTGCATCGAGTGCCTGCATCTTGAGATTTAGACTTCTGGCGTTGAGCAGCATTACCCTTAGTTTTTTTCCATTTTTGTTTACTAAGGAGGTGTACTTTTTCTGTATACTAAGGATAAGAATCTATTTTCTTTCAAGTCCTTATACAATGTTACATACAAATGATCAATCTTCATCTTGGATAAACTGCATACAAAATTTAAAAAAGAGCCTGATTGACTCAGAGTAAGAAAATTTTCTGCTAAGATCATTTTGTTGTCTGAGCACAATAAAAAAGTCATCCAAAAATGTATATATAATATAATATGGTGTTGATAAGGTGATTCAAACAAATAAGGCCTTTCCCATTACTGCAGTACCACACAGACATATACTGGGGCTGATGCTGCCCCATAACTACCCACTAATCATATCCTGCCTTGAAGCATGCAACTGTAAAAGTAAAGCAATAGATTATTTAGCAAGCTGACTCTCCTCTGATACTTTCTATGTATGCAAAAGAGAGTGGCAGCTGAGTCAAAGGATATGTGAGCATCAGAATGATCTAAAAAAGAAAGTTACTAGTAATGTACTTTATAAATATTTCACTCAATGTGACATTTTTAAAATATTTTTGGTATTTATTATAGATAAAGTTGACATTTTCCCAAGGGATGGAGTTGGGAGAATGCACCAGAATATAAGGAATTAAGGAGACAGCTAATATTAAATGCAACTTAATCTCCTGGTGTTAATAGTGTTATGTCTGCTGCCAGTATTTTGAAGTTGAGGGCAGCTAAATTATAACACGTAGCTAATCAGTGCTTAGACCATTCTGATAAATATTAGTTTAAGGCCACATTACTTTGAAGGTGCCTGATCATTTCTGATCCTGGAAGCTAAGCAGGCTTCGGTCGGGTTAAAACTTGGATGAGAAACTATATGAAAATACTAGTTTGTTATATAGTTGCAAGAAAACTTTTTTATATACATACATTTTTTTCATTATTATATATTTTTTATATTATTACACCACATTTATTTAGGAGTTCATGCATATCTATGCATTTTTCATTATTTATTTGCACGTGTGTTTGTATTTGTATGTGTGTGTGTGTGTGTGTCTAGCTATATATATATATATATATATATATATATATATATATATATATATATATATATATATATATATTGATGTAACAACATAGATCCATATATATATATATATATATATATATATATATATATATATATGGATCTATGTTGTTACATCAAAAGTATGTTTAATTGGAACGTACTACAGCGAACTCACTTTTGCAAAAGTTCATTTTAGTGAAACTGAACTTTCGCGCAAAAAAAAAAAAAAAAAAACGCCAAAAAAACTACAAAAAAACACTACTCACGTTTATGCAGGGAGCAAGCCCCCCTGTGCCCCCACACACCCCCTAACTTTAATATTCTCACTCCGAGATCCACTACAGTGGGGAAAAGGGAATATTCCTTATCCCACTGTACCAAGATCTAAGCAACAGTTTGCTTAGTTGTACAATCAACAGTACATGTTGATGTACAACTGAATCTACATGCAAACTGCCTATTTTTTTTTTTTTTGCTAAAATGCACTTTTGAGAAAGTGAGGTCGCTGTAGTACGTTTTGATTCAACGTACTTTCAATGTTCAGACTAGGGCCCAGATATATATATGTATATGTGTGTGTGTGTGTGTGTGTGTGTGTGTGTGTGTGTGTGTGTGTGTGTATCTTTAAAAAAGGGTCAGATGTCATATGATCATTTTAACTGCTTTAAATAGAGTGCTTAGCTGATTTAATTTGTATACACACGAAAGTGCTCAGTCTTAATAAAACGTGGTTTTACTTGGGTTATCCTCCTGTACCTCATCTTATTAGTTTTGATATTTTATTATTTGGTTCCTGGCTAGCACAATGAGTAGTGGAAAAACATTTGCCATTTGTGGTTATTTTCTAATATCATCTGTCTGTTCAAAAATTTTTAATTAATTTTGTATTTATACTTCTTCGTTGTTGCGTCTTTCGGCTTTTCCCGGTTAGGGGTCGCCACAGTGGAACTCTGGTCCGCTAATGATTGGCAGTAGATTTTTACATGCCGAGTTGCCGGCCCTGACATACAACCTTCAATGAAGGTACGCCCATTCACGCATGTCTCCACACAGAAAACACTCTAGCTGAGAATCGAACAGGACAACGTTTTACTGTGAGGCGACAACGCTACCGCAGTGAATTTATACTTCTTTGTGCAAGTACTTATTTGTTTGTATATTTAAATATTTTAAACTATATTATATATTTATATAATTTCTTTAAGTAAAGAATTTTCATTATTAGATTTCAAAAGCTGCATATTAATGTATACAACAGCTGTACAAAATTCATTATAGTTGTTAAAATCAAGCTTTAGAACAGTGTGACTGCTTAGCTGTAGCTATCATATGGTAGAAGTATGGTCATCTCATTTAAGATTATCCCATGACTGTACCCTGGATGCACCAGATTGCTCAGGCTGCTTGTAGTGTGATATGATAAAAGGGGAAAGGGGTCATGACAATGGCCCTCCTGGACAACACATGTGTGTGTGTGTGTGTGTGTGTGTGTGTGTGTGTGTGTGTGTGTGTGTGTGTGTGTGTGTGTGTTTGTATACGATATGTTTAGAAAGGATAGTTATTTGTTGGGTCACAACTCAGTATGCACATAACTGTCTTTAATATTAAAGTAAATTGGAGACAGTAAGAAGACAAGGTAAGCAGCAGACAGAGAAAGTAATAAGAAACAGCAATAAATATATGAAGTGAAATTTCAAGGACAGAAGATACTGAATGCTTTTTTGTGTCCAGACATCTTATCTTCTTAAATGTGACTGACTGACCCATTGTCATTGACAACTACTTCTCTTTTAGGTGTGAATCGTTTGGAGTACATCAGCAAAGGCTGCTGGTCTTTTAACTCTATTGCCAGTCCCTGTAATGTTTCAAATAATGGCTGATCAACACTATAATTTAGGTACATACATTTGAGATTAACACTTTGCAGTTAATCTATCAGTAAATGATAAAAAAGTTTATATGTGTTCCACTTTTCTCATTGAAGTTCTTCCTTAAGTTAAGAGTTCGTCAAAGGAGGTAAAGAGTTAAGAAGATAAATTAAAAAAAAAAATCAAGTCGCACTTGCAAATGCAGTAAATGCAAAACATAAAACACCTATACATGTAGAAAGGCCTAGCAAAGTAAAGTGGTTTCTTGTTCTAGTCCATTCCACACCTGACCCTGACAAAAGCATTAACCTTACTATAAGGCTCAGTTGCTTATGATGAGACTCACCAAAACAAAACTACAGGAACCACTGATGTCTTCGGGAAACACGCACAACAAGCCCCATACACTAGAAGCAAAACTTTAAACACAAGTTGACCACTTTCGTCCGATCCAGTTGAACACGACTTCATCAGAACTGGTGTTATTTAATTAAATCAAGTTTAAATACACAATCAAAAACCATGTGGTCAAATAGGGCCAATGAAATACAAAATACAATAAAACAATCACAGTAAAGGTTAATTAAGCAATAAATAGAGCTTTGTTGCAGCTTAAAATCGAGTTTAGAATGACTCGTTATAAAAGTGGTTAAAAGCAAGTTTCATAACACTAGGGGGTAAATGCAATTAAAAGAAAGAAAGTTGAACCAATATTGTAATAAAAAATACAAAAAAGGAATATACTAATCTGAAACATATTTACAACTTGGCAGTCCATAGTCATAGCACACTTTTTCAAGATATACTATCATTTAAACCTGTGGGTGTGCATGCATTCAGTCTACCCTGCCATAGTAGCTCTTTATGAAATATTCTAAATTCTCATGGACCACCACTGGGATTGTATAGAACCTAGTCCAAAATAAATAAACAAAATTTAGTATTTTTCGTACACATAATTTGGGGTTTGAATAGTGCACAGTTAATGTTCCTCATCTTAATATCATAATAATCTTCATAAATCCTTTTACGGAGTGTACGTAATGGTGGTGCAGCGGTAGTATTGTTGCCTCACAGCAAGAGGTTCTCCCATTCGATTCTCGGCTGGAGTGCGGGAGTGTCTTCTGTGTGGAGTCTGCATGTCCTCCCCGCGGTTGGGTGGGCATTCGAAACACATGCATAAATGGGCGTGCCTTCGCTGAAGGTTGAACGTTAAGCTGGCACCTTGGCGTTCATGAAAATCTACTGCCAATCATTAGCGGACTGGAGTTCCGCTGTGGCGACCCCTAACTGGGAAAATCCGAAAGACAACAACAACAACTCTCCATTTTACTAATGAAGAATGCATGGCAAAAATCACAATATGCTATGTATATCACCCCTTTGAAATTAAAATCACATGAATAATTTAATCAGAGCTCATAAGAGATAGCACTAAGTTTTAGCTCCTTCCCCTCATCTGAATATGTACATTGTTTATACATGCCACATTTTTTAAACACTTCAGATAAGTGTTATTTGCAACTAGTGGGGTAATGGAATCGGTTCCCTCAAACTTTTCTTTTAAGTTTTGATGTCTTTTGTGCACAAAACAAGGCTCGGGACAAAGACATTGAAAAAGCTTAGTATCCACCTCAAAGAATTTCCAGTTGTTTTTGATAAGTTGTCTTACCACTGGGGTCTGGCTACCAAACCTTAATAACATAGTTTCTTCAAAATTACATTTGTCTGTCTGAGTTTTTAAGGCCAACTGGCTTTTTTTACCCAACAGTGGGGGAAAACAGTTTGGTCTTTTTTTCACCACTTCTTCCTTAATGTCAAGTAACAACTTGTCTGGGTATCTCCTAATTTTAAACATAGCCATTAACCTAAGTAATTCTCTGTTGAATTCATCATTGTCAGAAATAATGGGAGACACCCTAACCATCTGTCACTTAACCAACCCCCATTTTTGACTAAATGAGTGGTTTACTGTCAAAGTGTAAAAAGCTGTTAGAAAAAGTTGGTTTCCTGTACAGTTTTGACTCAAATCTTTGGCAAACATTTTTTTAATAACAGAAACATTTAAATAATGTATAACTTCGTTGGAGTGGGCAAAAGTAAACCTCAAAAAATCAGTGGTGGAATTTAAAAAAAGTTATAAATTCTAATTTGTTGTAACTTCCTTTCCAAATAACAAAAATATCATCCAGGTACCTTAGAAATGCAGCCATATGTTTCACTTGCACAGAACTGAATACATAATGCTACTCCCAAAACCATAAAATGATGTTTGCATACAAAGGGGCACAGGCTGCACCCATAGCTACACCTGTCACCTGTTTAAAATATTCTCTCTCAAAGTAAACATAATTATTATATAAAGAAAGTTCCATAAAATCTTATTTATTTATTTGATATTTGTTAACCGGGTTAGTCTGCCTGGGCAATAAGCCGTTTTAAAGAGGAGGCCCGAGGAGAAAAGCTCCAAAGATAATACAAATAATAAAAGAATACAAAGAGTAATTTACATGACTAAAATAAATTACTATGAGCAAGTTGAATCAAGGCTAAGCATACACACACAGTACAAGGTACAACAGTGACAGATGCAGCAAGCAAGAGACAACATACTAAAACTGTACAATATATACAAAAATAGAGAGAGCACTAGAGGTCAACAGGGTAGAAGAAGGTCAACAGGGTAGACGAAAGCAACAGGAACAGTAAGTCTGTTAGGACCTGTGATGTAAACAGGAAAATTGCAACCTTTTGTAAGAGGCCAGCAAGCAGTCAACAGGTTAGGGAGCACAGGAAACTGATTAGCAGAGTATAAAGAAGCAGCAGAGAAGATGAGAGAATAGGATACAAGGTTGTAAAAGAGGGAAGGTATAGTAATTCAAATCATAGAGGAAGCAACCATAGAAAGTTAAAGCTATGTTAAGTAGAGTCATTGCATGGGTAGGACCAAGATTTGTAGAGGCATTCTTTCAAAGTTATTTTAAAGGACATATATACGATTAATCTCATTATGTGTCAAAAAGTCACATAGTAATAACACTGCTGTAAACCACTCCATACCCAAAGTATGGGGAATACAGGAAAACAAATCAATGACATCCACCATAACAAACAGCCATTTGGGTTTGAACAATTCATTGTGAATGTTCATAAGAAAGTCCCAGGAATCTTTAAGGATGTAATCACAATTCCTGATAAAATGATTCTGGCCACAAACAAAGCCAGGGTGTCAGGCTTGGAACCACCCGCAGCAACAATAGGATGAAATGGTGACTCTAAAGGATTTTTATGGATTTTGGAGATACCAAATAAAGTTGGCACCAACGTGTGGTCAACCTTAAGAAATTTATAAAGTTTGTACGCAATCAAGCCTTGGTCCAATATATCTTTCAGAAAAATGTCAGTTTTTGTGACAGGCTATAATGACCTCATTTTTTGAGACCATTTCATTCTGCAATTCATTAAATTAGCAAGAATTTTGGTGGAATAATCAACAGAATTCAAAAGTACTATCCCACCCCCCTTGGCTGGTTTCATAATTCCTAGTTACCGATTACTGACAAGTTCACCCAATTGCCTTTCTTTAGTGTCCATGATGCAAGTTAAGTTAAAGTTAATTATTGTCTACTGGGAGAGGTGGTAAAGGACTACCCCAAACACCAGCACGAGGTTTGACTGACTCAGGGGTGATGATAAGGATATCCGTGTAATACTTTTCACAGAGACTGATTGATTGATTGAGTTATACTTTATTGAGTAACTGAACTGGTCTCAACATCATCTTCCTTGCTTAGTTTATTCATAGGTCCACTAGCTTTTAGTATTGATAAGGCCACTAGCTTTTAGTATTCCTAGTGAGGTAGGAGTTCACAAGAGTAATTCTGTGGTTGTTAGTTAAGCAATTGCTGGTCAGTAGCTGCACAATATTCTCGGGGAATTGTCACAGATTTACCAAGGTCTTGAAAATCTTTCCGTTTAGTGTAGGATTCAGCTACGGCTCGAATAAACATATGGCTTTGCTTTCTCAAGCAAATAACAGCTACAAGACAAGTCAATTATACTGCAAAAAAGAAGTTTTGTCAAGACCGACGACTGGTGACAGAAACATGGCTTTAAGCTCAATGCCAAAAAATGTGTAGTCATCCCCATTGGGAAAAACCCAGTGCCCATGAATTACCACATTGATGGCAGTCCACTGAACACAGAAGGCGTTATAAGAGATCTGGGAACACAGGTTGACACCAACTTCTCTTTTGACCATCACATTGCCACTGTGGTCAGAAAGTCCTTCTATGTGGCACATCTCATTACTAATGGTTTTGCATCCAGGAAGAAAGAGGTCATTGTCTGACCCAACAACATCTAAAACACTCTGGCTATGCCCATGCATCAATCCTGACTAATCTTATGATTCTACTAATTACTCTTCTGTGAATCACCCTCTCTCACCTCTTTCTACTCACTCTCCTTGAGTAGACATTCTCTAAATCACCCTTGTTAATTAGTCTCTGTTATGAATTTATATAGAACTCCCTATGGTTTATACTTAATTAATTACACTCTTCATGAATGTTTTACTAAAGTATAACTCCCCAATCTTGCACTGTAAAGAAAATTAGAGTAAAGAAAATTAGAGTAAATGTCCTTACTAATATATATTTTCAACTACTATAATCTAGATTAAACCTTATTTCTGTTGGTATTTTACTAACTACTTATTTTCTTGATGTAAATGACTTGTTTGTATTAACTTCAATGTGGAGCTTTTCTCCCCGGGCCTCTGCTGAAAATGGAAATGTATCCAGTTGGACTAGCCCGGTAAACAAATGTAAAATAAATAAAAATAAATAAATAAATTGTTTCCCTCTACTCTTCCCTCATTAGGCCAATCATCGACTACAATGCCCCCATTTGGCATGTACCTCACTAGACATCTGCAACAACTGGAGAGGCCACAAAAGTACCTCACAATGAGGATCCTAGGACTTAAACACTTGTCCTATATGGACAGACTCAAAAAACTCTAACTATTCTCTGTCTCATATCACCTACTTAGAGGCGATCTCTGCTCGACTTACAAAGCCATGTCTGACCCAGCTCTGTTAGAAATACTACATCTAAAGAAATCCCAATCCCTCTGCACTACACGCTCCAGAGACTTCAACCTCAATGCCACAATCAACAGAACATGCAGGAGAGACAGGTTCATAACTCAGAGAGTTCCCATGCTATAGAATAGATTTCCCATACATGTCAAACAGAGCACCTCACTGGCCCGCTTCAAGAGAAATCTTGACGAGTGGATGGGAAATAGAAAATTCACCCCGGGTATCACTCCAGTGGCTCTACTTGACAGAGGTACTGGGAACTAAGGTTGGGTGGCATGATGGCAGGGTAATCCTATGGGCTAGGTTTGTACAGGCTCCAGGGCCATTAGCCTGGTATACACCTATGAACCAATTCCCTGTATGAGCACTTGGGTTTAACTAGTTCCTTAAACTAACCCTTTTTCTTATCATGTGGTTTTGCATCAGGGTGAATCTCCATTTGGATACAAGGGTTTACCAGTTCTTCAGTTTTGTAAAGTTGTTCTAGTAACACAGCACAGGTTTATATCATTCTAACAGTTAGCAAGTACCCTGGAGTTAAGTTGTTAATTTCTTTTTTGGGCAGTGCATGCAAGTACCTGGAGTTAAGTTATTAATTTCTCTTTGGGCAGTGCATGTTTTGGGGTGGGAACAACTAAGGAAAACCCTTTATAAGTAGCTGTCAGGAAGTTACATAGTTTGTATGTAACAAACTGTTTTGCCTGCGAGTTACAGCCACCAATGCAGCAAACAACAGTCTGCAGCATCAGTTCTATCTTTTAAGATCTTTATTTACAGGATAATGAAAAAGCATACTTCTTTGCAGTAAATAATGATGTATTAGAAAAAACAAATGCAGAGCATTTCTATCAGGGATATTAGATTATTTTAAAAATAACTACCAAAAGGTTACTGATACAAGAAAGACGAGTTTAACAAACCTTAGTGCCTGGGCTTGCAGAAGCCTTCCAAGAGTTTTATTAAATTCGTCTTTATTGGATCAGTAGCCTTTTGGTAGTTATTTTTTATTTGCTTTTTTCGTGGTTTGCTGCTATCTTAGATTATTTTACACACAGAGTTTATAACAGACCAAGATTTACCAATTTATCAGACTTTTTCAACAGTTTTGGATTCTTGACACCCATGGTTTACAGGGGAAAAAACTGCCATCATCAGTGCCTTTCACTAAGCTTTAACCTTTGCTTCTTCTCTGCATTTGAATACTTCCAGCCATGAATGTCAAGATGCCTTTCTCCTTAACAAAAATGCAACCCTCTCAATATTATTCTAACATATCACATCTAAGGTTATAGGTCATGCATCAGAATCTGTTGGGGTAATGACTGTAATAGAGGTGAAAGGCAGGTGACTCCAGTAATTTTCTGCCTGTTCCTGTTAAAAAGCAATGTTAATTATATTGCAACAGTGTGTTTCCCTGGCTTAGAAGTCATGTTGTTGCAATACACATTGGCAGATGCTCTGTCTCACACACACACACACACACACACACACACACACACACACACTGTCTCAAAGTATAATGGGATGAATTATGGGATTACACTGTGACTCATCCCACAAAACAGTCTGAATCTAAACTGAGATTCTAGGATGGTTTCTTCAAAGATGATTATATGTACTAACTCTGAGATCACATAACTCCCATGGGAAACAGAATATTCCTTTACTCGGGGATTGATCATCTCACACATCTGTCGACCTTTTACTGCTGATTTTCTTGCTGTTGACATTGTGGTATGACAACCTATTAAGGTGTACACACACACACACACACACACACACACACACATATTATATACACACATACATACAAACATACAAACCAGACATCATTTAAAAATCAAATCAAACTATTTAAAAAATAAACCCTATGCAACTGCTAATCCTTAACCAAAATACATAATGAAACTGTCACATTCACCAAAATATGTCACAATTTAATTGTTTTCTGGACATATTCAATTCTAAAGTACTTTACTCATAAACATGATCAGAATGTGTATGTATTCAAATCAAATTAATGCCCCTGTCTCCTATTCAGATGTTATCTCTTACTTTCGTAATACTTATCACCCGATATAAATGCACTTCTAAACCCGATATTTGATCCTAACGTTAGCCCCTTCAAAGTGTTCTTCTTAAACCTCTAATAGTAGTTGCTGCACAATATTCAGCTCAATCTTCATATGTATATACAATGGCATGTTTTTCAATTACAAAAACAATTAAAATGTGAACATTTCACAAGTCACTGTACGTGGCTAGGTTACATTTTTTAAATAAACCAGCATACCATGCCATAATGATTCAGAAAAGCAAAAAAAATGGATTTCATTAAAGACAACTACAGGCTAAGAACTATTTTTCTCATCTTAGAGTTCTCTCTAGAAAATGATCCCTACGTTACCATATATAAATAAGCAATAATGTCTAACAGGTTTGAAATTGCTAGGAATCACAGGTCACACAGGGGAGCTACGCTACCTCTCTTATCTCTATAAAAAAAATTTTTTTCTACATACATATGTTACTGTAATGTTAAGCTTTTAAAAATAAGATAAAATGCCAAAGACATCACACATAAAAATAAGTTTTTTAAAATAAGTTTAAGGTATTTCTGGAGGTAGTTTGGTTTACAACAACGGAATGTTATTAGTCTAAATGTCTGTGTAAATCACATGACCAAGGATGTGGTAGAAAAAATATTGCATGAAGGATTATAGTACGTGATAATGCCCCAACAACATTTTCTCGTGAAGTATGCGTTTATGAGAAGAAACAGGGCCCAAATGATGATATCTACATATATTATATAAGGTTTTGGAGAACAGGAAGATAATAGAATATGGATATGTTTGCTATTAATAATTATGTTTAATGGAACTATAATAGAATTTACGATAGTAAAAGAGGAAATTCTGGAAATACTATATTGGATTCATAGAGGTAAAGTACTAAACTGTGTATCATTTTATTTATTGTTTCAAGGCTCGAGTGTATAACATTTTGATTTAATAAGGGATTCATGAAAATTGCTGTGTAAAGTAATAATTAAATAGTAATGAGAGGGTGATAACATTGTAAAGACTCAGGGTATTGTCTGAATAATGTTACGATATTTTATATTAACAACAGAGGAATTTAATCTAGTTTTACCATTTTGCTCTGAAATGTTTGTTTTCTTTGGCTTCTTTGCTTTTCATATTATAGCATGTAGGAATATTTGTTTACATAAATTCGATTACATAATGTGTTTATTGTTTTCATTTTAAATTGTTTATTTGGAACCTGCTGTATATATTTTGTTTGCTAAATGTTATAATTTAAGTGTTAGACAATACTGTATGTCATTTTATACGCCTTTGCTTTCTATGATCTTCTTTATCCACTGAATTGCAAAGAAATAAAAATAACTTCACTCCTCTTCTTGAAATAAGAAGCACAAAATCTTTAACATCAGTCTATGGTACCATCATATTCAAATATTACGCTGGTGACTTGTCACATTCTATACTGTAAGCTAAATTAACCCTAATTATTGCAGTTCAAACAAGCATTCATCTAAAAAGGAAATTGAGATGGCTTCTGTCTCACTTAAACAAGACCAGAGGAGTTAAAACCGACAGTTTCACTGTCTACGATGTCATCAGTCCCCATAATGTTGCTAAACATTACTTTATTAAATTACTCAGAGTGCCAAAATATGTTAAGCAACTGGGAATTTTCAGTAAAATAATAGAAAATCAAGCAGGCTATTTTTGTAGTTGGAAAAATGCTGTCTGATATGTATACTCATTTAGTATTTTGGAATACCGATTGTGTAAAAGCTACTTTCTACCATCATTTAAGTTCAGCAGAAAGAAAGCTGTGATGAAGTTTATTACAATTGTTAAAGTGAAAACTATTTTACTAGACCAACCATAAATGAAAACAAAATACATTATGTCAAAATAGCCATTGATGTTCTTTGCTGTTCTATTATTAAAAATTAACCAACTCCACACCAGTTTTGTAAATAAGTTGGGATGGGTGTGGTGGGATGTGAGGACAGGCATGGTGGTCATATGTGGGGATGTGTGGTGGCATGTTAGGATACGTTTGGTAGTGATATATGGGAACAGTCATGGTGGTGGTGTGTGGAGAGAAGTGTGGTGATGGTATGTGGGGATATGTGTGATGGTGGTATGTGTGGTGGCATGTTAGAATAGGTTTGGTGGTGGTATGTGGGAATAGACATGGTAGTGGTATGTGGGGATAAGTGCGGTGATGGTATGTGGGGAAAAGTGTGGTGATAAGTGTGATGGTGGTATGTGGGGATAAGTGTGTTGATGGTATGTGAGAATAAGTGTGATGATCTGCAGGGATAAGTGTGCTGATGGCATCTGGGGATATGTGTGGTGATGGTATGTAGGGATAAGTGCTACGGTGGTATTTGGGGATAGGCATAGTGGTATGTGGGGGCAGACATAGTGGTATGTGGGAACAAGTGTGGTGGTATGTGGGAATAGGCATGGTGGTGGTATGTGGGGACAGGCATGGTGATGGTATGTGAGGTGAGGTTGGTGCTATTTGGGGATAGGTGTGGTGGTGGTATGTAGGAATAGATGTAACAGTGGTATGTGGGGATAGGTGTGGGGTGGTATGTGAGAATAAGTGTGGTGGCATGTAGCCTGGTGGTGGCTGTATGTGGGGGGTAGATGTAGTGGTGGTGTGTGGGGACTGGTGTGGTGATGGTATGTAGGGACTGGTGTGGTGGTGTTATGTGGGGGATAGGTGTAGTGGTGGTGGTATGTGAGATAGGCATAGCGGAGATATTACTGCACAACCATCTTTGACTTACCCTTGTGTTCATGCACTATAGTGCCTGGCATCTTGGGTAAAAGGTGATATCTGTACAGTATACCACAGCCTGTCTTATTGTTCTTATATTACATAGATTATTGAAGTGTACGTATGGTACAAGATGTCCAAATACAGACTTTGGGGTATATGCCCTTTTTAACTGGGAAGTTTTTGGAAAGTATAGGTCTAATTATAGTCTCTTAAAGCATACTTTTCATAATATGAAAATCATTTCAAAGTATCTACAGAGAGGTCTAAGTTAGCACTGAAGTTAAAACTAATACCTAATGAGGTCAAATACTTTTGCCATATCATTAAGTCGTATTCCAGTGAGATGCCCACTTTAGCCAACTTCAGAACAGCCGGACATCTAAGTATAATGCTCTTGGTATTCCATCCTTTTCTGTAATGTAGGGAGGAAGAGAATTAAGCTGCAGGTAACAAAATAAATACAGTTTCCTAGCCTCAGTCTGTTCAAATGCCTTATTTAATATTGGCAGACAAGCTTTGGGTTACTTTTATTGAGTTTGGGGGATAGATGTTCTTTCTCCTTCCGCAGGGGCCGTACATTGGGTTCTTTATTTAGTCATTACAAATGGTTTGACCATAGGGGGATTTCTCCCATCCAACATCCTCAAAGACGCACTTACCCGAATGCCAACACGTCTCCATCAAACCGCGTAAACATCGATCATCCTGAAGCGGGAAATCTGAAACATCAAATCATCATGGTTGGCCCTTCCGTGGTATAGTTCTGTAAGGTAAGTGTGCGATAGTTACGGACCTTAGGGTTAGGGTGTGGGTTAAGGTAAGTGCATAGATGGTAATGTATGTGAGATTTAGTGTAGGGTTAGAAGTAGGTTTTGTTACTTGTATGTGCGTGGATTATTTATTTTGTTTGAGTATAGCTTGTTAAGGTAAGTGTGCGATAGTTACGGACCTTAGGGTTAGGGTGTGGGTTAAGGTAAGTGCATAGATGGTAGTATATGCAAGATGTAGTGTAGGGTTAGAAGTAGGGTTTAGTTTAGGGTTAGAAGCAGGGTTTTGGTTAGTGTATGCATGTATTTATTTAGTTTGGGTAAGTAGTATGTAGTGGGTGGTGGGGTGTAACACGTATGATGGTTCTAGGTTTTGAATTTCGCAGTTTAGGGCGTTTGATGTATTCACGGTTCATGGAATAGATGTCAGTGTTTTTGTATTCAGTTATTAGGGCTTTCAACATAGACCCCTCACGGGGGATACATTGGTGGGATGTGTCCCTTGTGGACATTGTTCCCATTGTCACAGGCTGAATAAAACTAAGGAATTTACCAGTAAAAATACATCCGTAGTCTTTGAGATCTCTTCTCTGGTAAATTGCAGCAAAAGTTGGGTAATATATTTGGCCACTTGTCCATGCTCCGCATTTTACGTGGGCCAAACTTCGAGACCTTCGCTGACAGTTATTCTCTCATGTCAAAAAAAAACACATCCTTCTTATGCATCATGTAGAGATCTGCAAATCTAAGGCAAGTCTAAAGAGGCCAGGTCCTTCTTATGCATCATGCAGTGATCTGCAAATCTACGGCTAGGCTGAAGAGGCCAGGTCCTTCTTATGCATCATGCAGTGATCTGCAAATCTACGGCTAGGCTGAAGAGGCCAGGTCCTTCTTATGCATCATGTAGAGATCTGCAAATCTAAGGCTAGGCTGAAGAGGCCAGGTCCTTCTTATGCATCATGTAGTGATCTGCAAATCTACGGCTAGGCTGAAGAGGCCAGGTCCTTCTTATGCATCATGTAGAGATCAGCAAATCTAAGGCTAGGCTGAAGAGGCCAGGTCTTTCTTATTCATCATGTAGAGATCTGCAAATCTAAGGCTAAGCTGAAGAAGCCAGGTCCTTCTTATGCATCATGTAGAGATCTGTAAATGTAAAACTATCCTGAAGAGACCAGGTCTTTCTTATGCATCACGTAGAGATTTGCAAATCTAAGGCTAGCCCGAAGAGGCCAGCCTTCTGGATTTTCTTAAGTCTTGCATCTGTTTAAGGTCCATGAATTTGATGTTTTGGCATTTTATCAGTACATTATTTAGATAATAAAGAAATAAATAAGATGATCTCAGCATAACATTTTCTTTTCACAAATAATTTTAAAAGATCATATTTTGTTGCAATAAAGCCTTCTAACTGACATAGATATGGAGTACAATGTTGATTTTGCTGTTTAAACTGTGAAATTTTTTTCACCAGCTCACTAAAGTTGGGGAAGACAGCTCAGTAGTTTGTTTGTGTCTTTTGTCTTTTCCCGGTTAGGGGACGCCACAGCGGAACTCCGGTCCGCTAATGATTGGCAGTAGATTTTTACATGCTGGCTTGCCGGGCCTAACGCACAACCTTCAACGAAGGAACACCCATTCACGCATGTCGCCACACAGAAGACGCTCTAACTGAGGACAGCTCAGTAGTACTGTATGCAAATATATACGTACATACACACAACATCTACATATGTATACTACACACATGCATACATATATGGACATACCAACACACATGCTTATAAACATACACATTCTAACAAATACTCCCAAGACTTGTTCATTGGCTGTGGTTGTGGGTTTAAATTTCCTTGAAACAGCATAATGTGTTACTAGCAGTCACAAGGAAACTAAAGAAATAAGACTAGCTTATTAACTAGATACATTGTATCTGGTGCTCTTCATCCCATATTGTAAGTCCTTGTGAGTAAGAGGGTTTTAATCTTTCTTCCTCCCCACTTGTCTCTGCAAATGTTCTGATACATTTATCCTCACAGAACCAAATGATATTGGGAAGTGGAAACACATAGTACAAAATTCCCTACAGAATGAACCCTTAGTCCTTCAGGTTGCTGTGCAACAGCTATGATTGAATAAATTACTAATTTAAGTTTTCCAATAATTTGGGAAGAGGGTTGCAGCTGTGCAAACTTACACCAAAAATGGACAGTAGTATTGCCATTTTACAACAGGAATACATCTTAACTTTTTTTTGCTCGAATGTTCATGTCAGTGTTCCCGGATGTATACTCACAAGCTGGAGTACAACACTAAGCAACTGTATCATTATATATATATGGAATATTCTAGTACAGTATAATTTGTTGTGCGTGCAGTAGCTGCAAATGGACTTCTGGATATATTTTTTGAGTTTATTGTTGAATGCGCATAAAATCCAAAAGAGTGTTTTATAACTCACATCACACTGATGCTACAGCAAAATAAATATTATTTACTCCAAAAAATAGTATTGCTTCATTAAGTTTTTGTATCTGTGAACTATGATTAATTATGTTTGTTACTGTTATGGAACAAGACATCAGTTATAAATAAAAGAAGTACGGTGAAAAGAAACTGTTTACAAATCAGTTATCGGAAAAACGTTACACCATCTTAACACATTTTGCAACAAGTTTCAGTGTTTTTGTTCTGGTGTGCAGGAAAAAATGAACAGAAACTTATTTTAGGCAAAAGAATTGCAGCATCGTAAGATTTGATGGTATTCAAACGCATTTTGTTCTGCCAAAGCACTTGTTTAGAATGACTCAGCAAAGACTTAACCTGAATGACAACTTGCACAATAAACTCTAAGGTAGAAATAATTATCCCTACTGACACAATAAAAGATTTCAGAGTTGTGAACCTTAACAAATGGAGTCATACACATGGAGATCATTTCATCTAACTACATTACAAAAAACTGGCTTTTATGAGAAAACATTTTTAAGGTCTCTGTGTTAAAAATGGTTTAGAAAATTTCCACATAACGACTTTTTAATTTTTAATGACTTATTTTAAAGTAATGACTTTTTAAGAGCAGAATGAATTCATAAGCACTCTCTCCACAAAGGAGGGGATTAAATAAGGTAATAAACCAGGGTAATACTCTGCAACATGAGCAGAAAATACCATCTGCCTGAAATCACTAGCTTATGAAAAAAATAGTCAACATTTTTTACCTTTAGAAAAAATATTTAGGTAGAATAAAATAAAATAATAGTAATTAGTATTTGTTGTTCTCTTCTAAGAAACTTGCAGGATTAACCTGTTCAAGAAAACTGGTGCTAAAAACTGTTCTTTACTGGCAGTAAATAAAGGAAAGGTGGTCTGTAGTAACAGGGAGAGAGCATTCATCCTGTATATTATTAGTTTATGAGCTAGGCCTGCTTTTCTAATTCCAGCCAAGTATAGCTCCTTCAGTTATTCGTCTTAAGTATATTCAACTTTCTGGTAGCTTTTCTGCCACAAAAATGTAAATGATAAACTAGTGACCTTTCTGTTACCCACAAAATACACAAAACATGCCAGTATGGGGCCTGGACTGAAACATGCTTTAATGAGGCACTACACACGTTGCTTCCAGCATGCTGTTACTGTTATATATTGGCAATGCTAGTACAGCTACAGTAGAATAAAAACATTTACTGTTGGTAGTGTTCTTTATTAGTCGATATCCACAAATTCCATAGAATTAAACATCTTTGTTAGTATCTGAGCTCATAAAAAAGCCATAACTGTGAAAGAGGTGGTCAAGGCATATGTAAAATGATTATCTCATGGACTATTGCCTTGTTTGGGAACTGGACTACGGGTTGATTAGCTAATGGCATCCTCTTTGGGGGGGGGGGCACATGAAGAGGATACATTATCTAGTAGTAATTTTGGTTAAAGCAAAAAATGCTGTACATCATAAAATACAGAAACAGTCATTGCATATTTTGCACTCCCTACAGTGAGGTCAAACATGGGAACCTAATAGAACTTTGGGCCACACCTCCAGCACCCCTACTCAGTCAGACTTGACCACGTGTTACCCTGACTCACTGACACATCCTGTTTTCTGTGCAATAACTGGAATATAATTCAAAAGGCAGCAGCAGCACAAGTGAGTTGTGCTTGACAATGTAGATCCCAACAGTCAAGATCATCCACATTTAAGCATACAGAATAACATGCAAATAACATTGGTCAACAGCAAGGTTGAAGTGCAAGGAATGCAGCCATGACCCTTTAAACATCAAAAGGAAATGGAATCTGTTAATTTATACACACTAAGTCTAAGACTGAATACCATCACAAATGTCCTTTGACTGAAAGGCACAATGATCTCAGTGTTATCATGTATAATTAGCAAGGATGTGAAGAGTGCAGCTTCTGGTCCCACGTTGGGGTACAGAGGTGAATCTCCCTTACAAAAATGATTTACATATAATTATGTTTTGACACTTACTGGTTTTAACTGAAATCATGTTTTTCTGTTTGAAAATCTGAAAACTGTTCCTGAGATTCTCAGATTTCTCTCCCACAGCCGATTTGATCGTGGTAAGTGCAATAGTTATGCTATGATGCCATTTTGATATTTTGCCCTGATGTCCAATGCTGTTGCCTATTAGCTTGTTGCACCATTGTGTCTAGTATTCTCTACCTCTCTCTCTCACCCTGCCCCCCTCTTTCTGTGTGGACCCCTTTCTCTCCCCCTTATGGACTTTCCCTGTTCCACTGTATTCATTATTTTACTTGCAAATCACCTGGGTCAAAATAACGGAGAACTAAAATCCTCCAATGTTAATGAGCAGAACAAGGGACCACAGAAGGGGATAATGAGGTCTAGTAAACTGTTTAGCACTGACCTCATTGCCCCCTTCTGTGGTCTGCTGTTCTGCTCGGTATCACTGGAGGTTTTTGATTCTCAGTTA
Source organism: Protopterus annectens (assembly GCF_019279795.1). Classification (NCBI taxonomy): domain Eukaryota; kingdom Metazoa; phylum Chordata; order Ceratodontiformes; family Protopteridae; genus Protopterus; species Protopterus annectens. Next base: position 143,568,288 of record NC_056747.1, read on the forward strand.
TTTTGGATTCCGGTGGTCAGAGTCTTCTGTGTTAATATCACTTGGTTCACCTGCTGATGTAACCATGCATTTCTAAGAGCTGCTGTCCTCATAACTGTAATCCCCTCTCTCTCTCTTTGTCTTACATTTTAATGTTGTCCTGGACCTGTTGAATTCAACTGTGTTTGCATTCATAGTTAAGATGACTTGCGCTCTAAGCATGCCTTGACTAACTCCATGGAGTCCTCATACAGCTTTATCACACTTACCCCATGTGGTGCATTAATTATTCCTGCTCCTCTTCTTCTTCCCATTATCACATGACACAAGGTGTACACTGAGATGCAGACTCATGTTGTCAACTCCTCCACTGACAGGCCTGTTTTTTGCCCTCCTTCTAACTTCTCAGAAACTCCTATTGTGATGAGACACTGAATTTAATAATGGGTTCTCATTCAGCTCCTTGTCATCCCATGTCTATATATTGTACCCCTAAAACAGGGAAATGGCATTACAGTAGTTCATGTCAGCATCTGCAGGACCAGAAATAAGAGTGATCTTCTGGAAACGTGGACACCACTGAGGAACCAAACATTTTCCTTGCTTCTGCTTTCTGACTGATCAAAAGATGGGAGAAAGATCATAGAAAACTGGGATAAAGCAAAGGTGCTGAATGAATACTTTGCTTCAAAGGTCTGGAAAGAAAGATGGAGGCAATGCAGACTGGGAAGTGTATTTCCCAGACGTCAGAATAGAGGGCAAGGTGGTTTGTTAGTAACTAGCGGCTTTCAGGGAAGACCAATCACAACTAGATGGCCTGCCAAATGGAATCCTCTGAAATCCGGACAGTATGCAGGCACATCCCCAGACAGACAGAGGTCCTGAGAAGTGCCAGGAGGCTGGACGACAGCAAGTGAGGCAGTCTGTGGAAATACAGAACTGTTAGCAAAAGTCATGGAGAAAATCATGAGGGTAAGTCTAATAACATTTTATAAGACAACAATACCAAAGACATCAAATGATATTGACTCATGGTCAATCAAATCAGATCCAGTTTTATGACTGGGTTATCAGTAGACTTGCTTAATCTACCTGCATTTTTAATAACATCTTTGATTCTGACCCACACAGAAGACCGACAGTAAAACTAGAAGAGCTGGAGCAGGATGAAGACCGAGGAAATAGATATGAGTGTGGTTAAATGGTTAAATGAAGCGGACTGTGGGGAGAAGCATAATACCAGAATTAGGGAATTGACTAGTGAAGTAGGATCGGGATGCAACAAGCACTCTTATTCAGTTAGATAGTTGTTGTTGGTTACAAGTTAGTTTGTTAGTTATCTATGTAAGTGGACATGGCACAAGTCCCTTTTCAGCCATGACCCTGTCTGAGTAGTAAGCAGTACAAGGAAGCACATGAGAAAAGGAAACAAATTGTGCAGAAAAGGATAACATCAAATGAGATGTACTAAAATGTAGAGATTAACATAACTATTTATATGAAAATAATCTTAGGGATATCCAGTGTTATTTACAGTGCGTCTCTGAAGAAGTTGTTAACGGTATGTACCCCTTTGCTGATGACACAGATGTAGGGATCTCTGAAGAAGTTGTTAACAGTATGTACCCCTTTGCTGATGACACAGATGTAGGGATCTCTGAAGAAGTTGTTAACAGTATGTACCCCTTTGCTGATGACACAGATGTAGGGATCTCTGAAGAAGTTGTTAATGGTATGTACCCCTTTGTGATGACACAGATGTAGGGACAGCACTGAATGACGGAGAAGAATCAAGGGGCGGATTTGGAAAGGATGAAGATGTTGGCATAAAGGTAGAAATGGAGGTTCAACACAAGCAAATGTAAAGTACTCTGCTTTCGTCACCAAAATCCTGGTGTGCAGTATCAGCTAGGGTGGCCCACTGATGGAGACAGGACAGGGAAACAAAATGCGACTGTTGGACATGCCCAGAGTGAAAGGACAGGGCAGCAGCAAACACAGGGCTGAAGAGTTATCTCCAGGTGGATAAATTCCAGAACCAGAGAAGTAATTCTTCTACTCTACAGCACCTTGGTTAGATTGCGTGAGCGCACACACACACACACACACACACACACACACACACACACAAATGCACAAACATGCATGTATGCATGCATACACAGGCATACATGGGTTTACATGCAGACATACTTACACACATACATGCATGCATATAGACAAACGGTTCATATGCAGATGTATGTGCACGCAAATGCGCACAGACACACATGCATGCATACACACAGATGTGCACAGGTGGATGTGCAAGCATGAACACAGACACACATGCATGTATACACAGATGTACACAGGTACACGTGTGCGCACACACACGTAGACAAAGTACTGAATATATGGCTTCATGCATTATTCATTTATTATTGATTTGTAATCAAATATCCATATTAAGTGACTCTCATATTTTGCGTATTGCCTGAGCTTACATAAGCTTAATACTCAATTAACCTTTTAATTATGCAACATTTTTAGACTTGTTTGGTCTGCCCCTAGATTAGATCCTCCCACCCTAAGGGTGACTGGCCTCACACTATATCAATGCCACTAGAGTCAAAAGTATTATATTTTCACTGTCACAGAGCAACAGAGTCAGGAACAAAGCACTTATTCCTAGACTAATTCCCTACAAGGTGACTGCAATAAAAAGCAGGATTAGATACTTTCAAGAAAGCCTAATTTACTTGAAAGTAACAGCCATAGGAAATCACTGATCAACTCTTCAGGAAATGTGCACCAAACAACAGTTAAAACCAGTTAAAATAATATTAAATATATAAAGTAGACCTGTTTAAGCTAACATTTTTTATTTTTTGCTTTTATTCCATATAAAAGCCTAGTGAGGAATCGTACTGAGTTATTTCAGAACTAGTAGCCTTTGAGCATACCGTCGACTGGCTGGCTGCTCTCTGCATTTTTGCTTTCTCAGATGTGTAGCACGGCTACTGATATTTCGCTACAGCAGACATTTACAGACAAGCATGACCTTTCTAACAGTCTACTGTGACTACCCACAAGTGCCCCTCACCCACTACAGGCACAGTTATTTCCTCTTGCTTATGAAATCTCTCACTAGTTAGTCATTATACAGTTGTATTTTCTGTTTCACAAAAGTTAATTTGATCTTCTATTTTAACTTTTTGAGTAAATGTTTTTCATACACAAATAGGAGACAGATGATATCCCTGTTTCCAAATTATATATCAACCGATTATAGATATTAACATTTGTCACCATTGGTATCGTTGTCCAAAAGATTATTTATTAACTGCCAGCAATAAGATATGTTGGTTATTACATTTTAATTTAAGGCAAATCATGAAAACTGACAGATGGAAAAGAGCATACGAACCATATTTGCAATTCTCAGAAACTCATTCCTTATTAGGCATGCAGTCCATGAGACCACTGAGAGTTTTAGCCTAATTCCCAAACTGCCCAAAGCACTGTCTGGTTAAGTGACTCAATATCACACAGCACAAAAGGGAATGAAACCCTGTACAACTTGAAACCTAAAAACAGAGGTGGCTAATTTCACGGCACCCATGCAAATGGAGAATAGTTGCATGACTGCCGAATCATACACCAATGCACTGTACAAACACATAGACAAATGCATGGATCTCGCCATAACCAATAGAGCCAAGACACTCTCCTCAAAAAAAGGAAGCCAATCTGGTGGTCCTCTGCCATAAACAAACTCTACACCAGGAGGAGGAAACTGATGTGGAATAAGCTGAAGTCCCAAGACTGGAAAAACTCCCTTATCAGCCTCAACAAAAGGTTGAGATCCCTCATCAAATCCTCTAAAGCTAGCTATGAGAAGAGAATTGCAGCAGATAGTAAAGACAACCACAAGGCCTTCTATAGTCATGTAAAGAATCTGCATGGCAATACCCAGATTTGCTCTGAGCTACTGCACAATGGTACCTCCTATACCGAGCCAACAGATATTGCCAATATACTGGCCGACAGATTCAGTGCCAAATTTATCCCTCCCCCCCTAAGGACCAATCACAATACCACTAGATTGCCAGGCACCCAGTATTACTGCTGCACAGGTTAAAACAGCACTGTCCAAGGCCAAGAATACAGCTTCTATGGGACCTGACAATATCCCTGGCTGTGTTCTACATGAACTACAGAGTTAACTGGAACCCCACCTGTGTGCCCTGTTCAATCACAGCCTCACCTCAGGCTTTGCCCCTACCAAATGGTGCACTGCTACAGTCATCCCTCTTCACAAGGGAGGAGCGACTACAGACCTTGGGAACTATTGCACCATTAGCCTGATGAGTCTGATATGCAAAGCTATGGAATGCATCATCATAGATATAATAAACAAGGATATAGGGAATCTCCAAACTCTGGATCCCACACAGTTTGGTTTTGTGAAGGATAGATCATGCCTGCTCAACTTGGTCAACTTCTTTAAGTCAGTCACCAGAGCTGTGGATGAAGGCAAGGTGGTTCATACAGCCTACCTTGATCTGGCCAAGGCCTTTGATACCATTCCCCACTCAGGAATCATAGAAAAACTCACTAAGCTAGGCATCAACCCCTATATCACTAGGTGGGTTGCAAACTGGCTCACAGATAGAACCCACAGTGTGAAAGTAGCTGCTCCAAGACAGATTGTCGACCAGTCACGACTGGAGTCCCCACAGGGTTCGGTCTTGGGTCCTCTCCTGTTTGGTATCTACTTCTCTGAAGTCCAGGCCAACACGAAGAGACTCTGGCTGAGAAAGTTTGTAGACGATTGCAAGTTGGGAGCTATTATTAACTCCCCAAGTAATGTTGACATCCTACAGAAAGGCCTCAATGAGACCAATGACTGGTACAAGAACCGTGGCCTTAAGTTCAATGCCAAAAAATGTGTCGTCATTCCCCTTTGAGAAAAAACAGGTTCCCTTGAATTACCACATCGATGGTAGTCCACTGAACACATAAGGTGTTATAAGAGGTCTAGGAACACAGGTTGACAGCAATCTCTCTTTTGACCACCACATTGCCACTGTGGTCAGAAGGTCCTTCTATGTGGCACATCTCATTACTAAGGGTTTTGCATCCAGAAAGAAAGAGGTCATTGTCTCCCTCTACTCTTCCCTCATTAGGCCAATCATAGAGTACAATGCCCCATTTGGCATGTACCTCACTAGAAACCTGCAACAACTAGAGAGGACACAAAAGTACCTCACAAAGAGGATCGTAGGCCTTAAATACTTGTCCTATATGCACAGACTCAAAAAACTCCAACTATTCTCTGTCTCATATCGCCTACTTAGAGGCGATCTCTGCTTGACTTACAAAGCCATGTCTGACCCAGCTCTGCTAGAAATGCTACATCTAAAGAAATCCCAATCCCTTTGCACCACATGCTCCAGAGACCTCAACCTCATTACCACAATCAATAGAACATGCTGGAGGGACAGGTTCATAACCCAGAGACTCCCCATGCTAGTATGGAATAGACTTCCCATACATGTCAAGCAGAGCACCTCACTGGCCTTCTTCAAGAGGAATCTTGATGAGTGGATGGAAAATAGAAAATTCACCCCGGGGATCACTCCAGTGGCTCTATTCGACAGAGGTACTAGGAATTAAGGTCGGGTGGCATGATGCCAGGGTAATCCTATGGGCTAGGTTTGTAAAAGCTCCAGGGCCATCAGCCTAATACACACCTATGAACCCATAGTCTTAACATTTGTGCATGCATGTGTGTGTGTGTGTGTGTGTGTACGTGTATATATATATATATATATATATATATATATATATATATATATATATATAATGTATATGCAATTTGCTGCAGGTGCTGAGACAAGAAGAACTATATTAATGAATTAATTATAGCGTATGTAAACAAGGCAAAGTCAAAACAGAACAAGTAAACTAATAAGAGCACTATGTTAGTGAGAACTACATCTTATGTGGACAGAAACGTATACAACAGGGATAATGCTGCACACACAAACAAATGTAAAGTCTTCTGCTTTACTCACAACTATCCTAGTGTGCAGTACCAGCTGGGGTTGCCCACTGATGGTGACAGGACAGGGAAAGGAAATGTGACTGACCTTGATTGAACTACTGGAAATAGAGTGAAAGGACAGGGTAGCAGCAAACACAGTGCTAAAGTCTATCCCCAGGTGGATAAATTCCAGAAACAGACAGGTAATTCTTCTACTCTACGGTGTGTGTGTGTGTGTGTGTGTGTGTGTGTGTGTGTGTGTGTCTGAGTATATATCTGTATCGTAACATATGGATGTGGAAGTATGGCCAACCATCAAAACTGCAAATTATGCAATGACTGTTCATTAGTATTCAAAAGCAAAAACACTGATTGGGCAGACCAGTGTCCACGCCTGTTGTAAATTAAGCATATACCAATAGATAAAGTTCAAAAGCTGAAATACCATTGATCAGCTAGACTTTCTATTAGTTACTGCTGAGGAACAGAGCAAAATACAAGAAAAATCATATATAATCTGACTTTCTGCCAAACTAAAAAATTAGAAATGCACATGATTTTCCTTCTATTTCTGCACTGTCCCTCACAAAATCTTTCCAGTCATACCTCTTAAAAGTCCAGATTTTTGCCTTACAGTTTTGTTATGATCCTCATAAAAATTGAAGTTTCTTGGTAGGCTACTAAGGGACTAAAGTTATTAAATCATGACAGACATTTCAGGTTCAGGCTTCATATCTTTCTGAAAATGCATGATAACACAAAACGTCTTATTCTAGCAACTTTCTAGGTTTATAAGAGCAATATTTAAAATCTGCCCTTATTTTTGGACCTTTGTTCCTCCATTATGTTGGGCTTTGTCCAAATTTCTTGCATTAAGATTATATCGGGGAAAAAACAGCAATGCAGGGTCTTTTTCTCCATTACCTCTTCTGCACTGCACTGGTGTACTGTGCGAGTGTGGAAACTACTATGACAAGAATGGACCCCTTTCCTAAATCAGGGTCTGATCAGAGTTTATGAAATTAGTATTGCTTCAATCATTGATGACTGCCAACAGTGCTCTCCTCAACATCCAAAATGTGACCAAGATTGCCTCCTTCTACAGTTCATATAGGGTTACATGTATTAGTACCATATGTAATTATGATTGTACATTATTTCTCATCAGTCCTTTTAGTCCAAGCTGCGGTGGTGGTGGTGCTGTAGCGTTGTCGCCTCACAGTAAGACGTTGTCCTGTTCGATTCTCAGCTAAAGCGTCTTCTGTGTGGAGACATGCGTGAATGGGCGTACTTTCGTTGAAGGCTATGCGTCAGGGCTGGCAACTCTGTACGTAAAAATCTACTGCCAATCATTAGCGGACCGGAGTTCCGCTGTGGCGACCCCTAACCGGGAAAAGCCAAAAGATACAACAACTTTTGAAATTATTTGTGAATCTTCCTTCTTCATTACTGTCATTTCTGCTTACAAATCCTGGTATTTTTATGACTTTGAGTCTTTTATAAGACACTGTAATTACTAGTGTAGCAATTTCAGTAATTAATGCTTCTTTTTTTGTCATTTCTTTCTTGAACCACTATAGATGTTTTCTTTATATATTTTTTGTATCTATTTTTTTAAGCTGTTGGTACTGGGTGATACCATGTGACTGAACATCAATATCAATAATGCTTTGTGGTTAATGTTTCCAATGCTTCACAGTTAGTTCTATGCTGCAGTGTTTACATAATCCCCAGGGTAACAGCCACATTATTATGTCTTTCAGCATACAGACCCCAGCCATAATTGTATCACACACAGCCATTTCCAGTTCTGTTTTATAAAACCTGCATTGTCTGTTTCTTCCACTTTTAATATAGCTTTTGTAAAACCAAAATTTATGTAGCCCACTATCTTGGGCAGGCATTATTAGTCTTTCATCTTCTGGTTTAAATTCACCTCCTCTTAACCATTGCTGTATCACATCTTGGTCAACAAGTCACTGTTCAAGGAGTTTTCATATTTGACACTGTATTTGTGAACTTTCCATTTTTTTTTTCATTTCCTTCTTCTTTTCTTGATATATATATATATATCTATATATATATATATATATATATATATATATCTATATATATATATATATATCTATATATTTGTTTTTATGGCATGTTCAGTCGCTGCCTGATTCAGATCATTCCCTCTCCATTCTGAAATGCTTTTGCTAAACAAAGCAAAACATGTTATCTTAGACTTCTTCTTGTCATGCTTTAGAACCTTCACTATGTTGGGATTTGATGAGGTCAACAAATATGTTTGCAGTCCCGTGACTGCTGACCTATGCATGTAGGCACATAGCTCTTTTTAACAATGTATATATCATCTTGGTATGCACTGGTTTTTGTAAATAATTTAATAAGCATGAATCATTGTTCTTTTTTCTCATCCAAATGATTCAGTGTTATTTGGGGTCAGTTACTCCAAAGCTGTAAGTTATAACAGGAAGAGCAAATTGATTTTTATCTTGAACATTATTCCTAGCAGTCAAGGCAGTTATCAATATTAGCTATAGTCTTCTGAAGTGCTCCTTATGGCTGACCCTTTATCTTTTTTCACTTATTTATACATTCTCTCCATATAAGGTCCTTTATAACACAGTCCTATCCCATGTTGAAATTTTCTTGGTGCTGCAGCTTTCCTTTTATAAATGTTGCTATTATATATTTATAAAAAAACAAATGTCATTCACATATAATCTGAGAATGTTTTAACCATTTGTAGTTTCAAATCCTCATATGATGAGCTATACAGTGTTAAATCTTCCACAAAAAGTAGATGAGATGTATTTGAACAAAGTTGCTTTCTGGAAGTTAAGTTGTAACCATAGTCTATTCTATTAAATAAGCAGCTTAATGGGTTAAGGGCAAGGCAAAACTACAAGGGTGACAAAGAATTACCCCAAGTATCCCTCTCTGAATAGTGATTATCCCTTTATCATGACTCATCTTCAAAATGGTTTACCACTATTTCATCATAGCTGCAATGTAACTGATTGATGTATCCCACAAATTAAGCATTTCATAATGTATGAATTTGGGATATTATCGAATGCTTTTCTGTACTCTATGCATGTCGTATTTTTTTCTCTTTCTTTAACCATAGATGATCCTTTATTCTATATAACTTTCTTTTATTTCCTTTTTGTTGTATTGCCATGACTGAATTTTTTTCTAGATGGCTATAAACTCTGCATCATTTCTAGTATACAGTTTATATATTGTCAGCAGGAAAGTTATCAATCTATAGTTCTAAGGATAGCCTATAGGTTAACTTTTTTTGGAGGAGGATTATGCTTTCCTGTTCTAAAGCAGGCTGGTATTTGTTTGAGATTATAAGTAATGTGTACTCAGAGCTAAACTTTTGTATAAAGATGTTAATACCTTTAGGCAGAAGTTAGGTACTTCATCTGGACCTTGGATTTTCCATTTAAGAGCTTTTCTTAATGTTGTCTCCATTTCTCTAGCTGTTACTTCCTCCCATTTACCACCCTCTGTGTTAGAGCTTTTCTTTTAATACTTCTATCCATTTGGCATCTTTATGTTCAACAGAGTCTTCATACTCCAAATTGTAGCTACTTTTATTTCTTTTTGGGTGATGTTTCTATTGCTTTTTTCCCATGTATCTGTAAAACCTTTACCTATCATCAACGCACTGCTTTTGTACTTTCGCTTTATATTTATCTGCATGCCTTCTACACTTTTCTGCTTGCACTACTTTTAGTTTATTATTGGAAATAGCGTATGGCAAATCCTGGTCAGTTTTAATACTGTGTGTGTCTTGCGTTTACCAAATCTATCTTTCTAAGAAGTTTTGATTATCTGTTCATTACATATTCTTTTAAGTGATACTGCTTGTCTTAGTTACTGCATAGTTTTCTTTATTGAATGTTTTCATCATGGCATTCTAATTGTTCCCATCTTTTTCTTTGTTACGCTCAGTTTTTGAAGTAGCACTTTTTTATTAGTTTAGCTGCACGGTAGTTTATCCTATTTATTATTGCTAAACCATAATTATCAGTGGTGTATTATAAATGGACTTAAACTAAATGTAAACATGGGCAGCATCATCACCTGGCAGCTTATAACACCCAATTCCATACTAATACATTAATCAGAGATCTCTCTACTTATGTAGACTACTCCCTGTCTTCTGACTAACACATAGCCACAGCCATCAGAAACTCTTCCTATTCAGCCCAATTATTAACTCAAGGTGTATCATCCATGTCAAAAGAAATTATAATTTCTCTGTACTCTGCCCCTGATAAAAGCAATTTTAGAATACAATGCCCCTTTTAGTACGTAGCTATGCAAACATATCACACAATTAGAAAGACCTCAGAGATTCTTAACTAAAAAGATTATTGGAGTAAAGATTTTCAGGTAGCAAGACAGGCTTGAAGCTCTATCTCTGTGCTCTGTCTCTTATAGAGCCAGGCAAGGTGATTTATGCCCAGTATTCCATGTTGTTAAGCACCCAAACATTGTTGATCTTTAACACCTCCATTGAACAAAAGGCTTCACAAACACTTAAGCTAAGGACTTGAATCTCCATCAATAAATAAATAAGACACACTGGGTAGACAAATTTATTATCAAATGCTTCTCCTATCTCTGGAAGAATCTTTCATTAGATATGGAACAGTTTCATACCCTCACTTCCTTTAATACAAACTTGATGATTGGCTAGCTGCAAGACCGGTAAGACAGAGATGGTTCTGAATTCTGCAGTACAATGGGGTTGGTGATTCTTCAGCAATGGTTTAGATAATTGCATTTTTCAAAATGTTTGGGAAATATTTTTGGATGATGTTTAGGAAAGGTTGGACAATAAAATAATGAAGCATGGAGAGAGACTGTCAAATGCTGGTGGGCTGTGTGTTATGAGATGATCTTATAGTTTATCAATTTCACCAATAATGAATGTTGGTATCACCTTTTTAGTTATCTTTCACAAAGGTAGATTTAACATTCTCATGCAGCTAATCTTAAGAGACATCTTGAGGTTAAGGTCACTAATTTAACAATCATAAATATAACCGTGCGCCTTGATCATGATGCATTTTACATTTATTACTAATCTCAAATTTGAGCAAACATCACCTCTAAAACAGAGACGCCTGTAGAATTTAAGCCAGCATACATTGTGTGGTCTACAAGCAAATGCTAAATCAAAGCAACTTTAAAAAAGGGAAAACTTTTCAATATGCAGCTTACGGACACTGCCTTGCACTATTATCATAACATGATTCAAATGTTGTACTTTCACTGTGTCAGTGATGTGGTGGCACCTGCTGTTTTTAATGCAGCAAGTGTCAGGTTCAAGCCTTGGCTAGCTAATTTTTTTATTTTTGGGGGGGGGGGGTAAACGTGACTAAGGTTAAAAATGGCTCTTAGGCCAATAGCCTAGTAACTGCATATGGACATATGTCTACTCATCCACTTCAGTTATTTTCAATCAAATTAACATATTACATTGTTAAAATTATTAATAAACATATTTCAATAGAATATTTTAGAGTCTATAGTTATTACTTTTTTAATGATCCAGTGAATTTGCAATAACCCCCTAGTAAAGTTTAAAGCAGCATATTATATATACATTTGTAATACTATCTCCAGATCCACTGGTAAATTAGATGTCTTGATATTCAAAAAATAAAAAAATGGTGGGAATATATACATGTATCTTAAATAATAATAACATCCAAAATACTTACCCATTATCACATTTCTTCTACATTAATAAAACAAAAGCAAAATAACCAATGAAAACAATTATTTTACTGCTCAGCAGCAAGAGGGAGCCAAGGGAAAAAGACTGCCCTCAACATATAAGCTGATAAAATCATTTTAATTTTACCTGTTAGAAGCCTTACCCTCAAATAACCGTAAACATTGTTTTTAAAGCTTTATTCTACAGTGTCAAATGACTATGTAACATATTTGTGTTTGCAATATTTAAAACATTTTCAGCTGTGCTTTCTCTTTTACACCCCATTTCAAAATCATACCAATTCTAACCATACACTGTCTGTATGAGTGGGAGCCAGCCATTTCAATCCCCAGTCAGTCTGAGACCATGCAAGGCCTAAACACAAGTCCTTCAATATCATAAAGCTGCATAATGTAGCAGGCACACCATAAGCTGCAATACATTAGCATGCTAGCATGATCATTTCTTTTTCTAATATCAAATGTCAAAGAAAAGTCAATCCAACTCAGCCTACCACAAACCTCTGTATCTAATCACACTGAACTCTGATTTTCAAACGTTTATTCTGTGGTGCCAAACAAATTATCCCAGGCTTCACATTGTACAGTTTTCTAGCTAAATGCAACTGGTAAACTCTAGTACAACTATAGTTCATAGCCAAAATGCGCCAATTATTGTTTTCCCTTATTGGCAAGAGCTGGCTCAAGTATCCCCTGTCAGAGTGAGGGCATAAGGCTCCCCAACAAGGACTCACAAATACCCCTCCAGATAAGAAACCACAAGAGGAAAAGCCCACAACTTCTGTAAACCTATCAGAACCTTTCAGATCATCCAGCTAGTAACTCATATATTATATTATATTTCAAGATCAACTACCATGCCATCAAGAAAATATGAACAAGACAAAAATCATCTAAACAGTAAGTAATAATCTAACCCAAAAACAATCTCTAAACTTCTTCAGCCATTCTATTGCAGCTGTGCATTTAATATCAATCACTTTTTTTGCCCTCCAAATAATATAAAACCTAATGAAATTAAGGATATTAAAACAGCTATAAAATAACTCTTCTCAAATCCACCTTAATAATGGAATCACTTGTGTTAAATTAAGCATCAATATTTAAATTATTAAAAAATAAGATTAATTATGCAGTTTTACTTTTCCCTTCACATAGCACAACTTCCATCCTAATTAAATAACATATTATAGCATAATAGCATTAATAACATCTCACATAAATGTCATAACAAATCAAAAATTCACTTGAAGAGCAATGATTTGCAATGAACCCTCATGTTACATTATTCTTGATCCCAATGTCTATTGATCCAAATGTTCAGTGGTCAGCAGTCTTTAAAGATTCTTCCCTCTGCATTGTTCTGCTTCGGAGGATTATCACTGCTCTCACTAGTTTCATCCTTTAACATTCCTAAACTTTGCATCTGCTTGGAATTGAAGTTGTCTAGGGCAATTAACCCCATTTATGGACTCCTTATGTAACTCTAAAAAATGGAAACACTCCCCCATCATGTTGTCAAGTCTACAGTCAGTATCTTCCCATCAGGGTTAAAAGGTTTCCAAAATAATCAGCAAAACAGTTTATAGTTTAAATCCCTCAGGTGGCACTTATTTACTGTATCATAAATGTGTGCTTATTTTAATTTGTTTTCTCAGAAAAGTCATGCTCATATGTGATCGTTTTGCAATCAACCAAATGATTGTGTTAATACTGACATGATAATCCTCACATTCTCTTACTGAATCACAACAATGCCTGGGCATCCTACAGTCATGTCTTACATTGAAAAGGGGGACTGTTATTATGACATCTGGACTATACCCCACAGGACTGCCAACAATAATGTAACATCCCTTACTACCTTGGGTCAATAACTAAAGAGCTTCAATCCTCACTACTGACTCTAATAGGAGACTGTCACTTAAATAGGAGTAATATTTCACAATTCCCCCTAAGGGCACAACTGGAACATGCTCTATAATCTGTGACTGAACTGTATACTTCTGTCCACCCCAAATATAACTCTTTATTACACACTTCAGAGCAATTTGTCCCAGTTTAAGAGTTCTGCTACACTCACACTTAAATAAATAAATTCTCTCAAATCCAAACACTTCTGGAAAAGCCTGCCACAGACTTCCAGCTGTCCCTTCCCAAAATAATATGGTAACACACTGCCACCAATCAGAGAGAGTCTACACGCTCTTTTAAAGGGGTGCCCATTTTTGAAAATTAGATATTAAAACAAATGATAGCAAATGACCTGAACAGCAAGGCTTTTGGAGTGGCCCAGGAAGTTATCAAAGCAGCAGCACTCTCAAAACACCAAAGAAAGCACTGACTGACCAGCCATAATGTAAGCTAAAAAAAATTTATTAATGATCAAAATTATTAAAAATATGAAAGAGTAATTTCCAATAAAAAAAAGAACTCAATCACCAGGAAAATGAAATCAATACTCTAGGGTAGAAATCTCACATTTAGAAAAACTCTGATTAGTTATAAATTCCTATCTGACTAAAGAACACTGTCCCTGATCTAAACTAAATAATTACAACAGAGCAAAGGCAGACTTACATTTCTTGGTGAGTCCTTTTGGGCATCCACTGCATAGTACAACTGTGAACAACTGACAAATGCAACTGGCAACTATAACTGGCTATTAACTGACAACAGCTGACTTAAACTGTCTTCAGCAAGCTCTTTTATAGACTAGTTTAACTGTCACAGCTGCTCCAGTTCTAATTTTCATTTCATATTTTGAAAATCATCCAACAGCTGTTTACTAAAGTTCCTTCCTCTGTTTCAGTCTCTGAAAGTAACACATAGTAACTGCCAACATTCCAATGACATCATCTGCAGATCAGCTGATTCTAAGACAGTCTGCATTTAGAATCTTCTTCACAAATATGCACAGTTAGAAATGTAAAGGAACACTGTTCAAGTCTTTAAAACATTCTGTATAAACAGATTATAAATAAATATGTAAGAACTTATTTACAATATCATAGCTAGTCATGCTGGCATATAATACACAGGTTAATCTGAAATGTATGCACAAAACCTCAGCCAGACATGCTAGCACAAATGGCAGTGTCTAATTTCTTCACAATATGCTGTTACAATATGAATATCAGCCACTTTAAAATTAGTGCAATTTACCATCTTTACTTTACTGACTTAAAAAATCATAGCTATTTCAAGGCCACTGAGTCTGGACCATTCTTGACATGCAAGTACCCTCCCTTAAGCCATATCTTCTCTCTCAAGGAGGGCCACATAGGTTAATCTTACCCATCCAGTCATCTAGTTTATCTTTAAAGGAAGATAAGTGAGCCACACTACCTCACATATAGAACATTTATTTCAGAGGTCTGGGAGGCACTAGGTTATAAAACCTTCTCTCCAATGGGTTTAATCTGTTGATGAAGATTTAGGTCCCTGTTTTTTGTACTGGTGGAGAGATCAGACTTAGGGAGAGAAAAGAGGTTGAGAATAATGAGGTCTCTAATGATATGGCAAATAAGGCAGAGAGCTCCCTTCAAACTTCTATAAAACACTGAATAAATAGATAAAACATGCCTCTCTTGGGAGCTCAGGAACTTTTGACCTATTATCTTTTTTGTTATAAACCTTTAGGGTCTTTCTAATTCTTCGATATGTTTAGTGAGATACATTCCAAAGAAGGTACTATACTCGATAACTGGTATGATCAATCTGAGTTTAAGGGCATGACTACCTCTTTACACCGTTATGATATTCCTTTGGCAATTAGCTGGCCTAAATCAAAGGATATCCTGACAACAGTTGTCACATGATGTTTCATGTCAACACAAGTTAATCCTTCTACCTTTTCTGGCATTCCAATGTCTCACAGATTATTTCTCTAAGCCTTATCCTCTGACTCAACCATCACGTGTCTTGCCATAGCCATTTCCATGTCAAACTCCATAAACTGCTTCTTCAGCAAACCAGTTTTTGTTTCAATAAAAATATGGCATCATCTCATTCACAAACTCACTGTGTATTAATCATCTGATCTCTTCACAAACAGAGAATGTTTATTCATAATCACTTTCAAGTCCATCATCATGAGCATTAGCAAATGCTCTTTAGATACACCAAGCACTGCTATATCTAAACTACCTCAAACACCAACATCCTCACTAACTACAGGAACTATGCAATCTGCCATTTACTCCACATCATCTGTTATACACACCTGTTTTAAAAAGGTTTCATCTTTCTCCCTTTAGCACACCAACATCAAATAAGCTACCTTTCAGAGTTCTTTGAATTAATTTCTGTAAAACAAAAACTTATATAACATAATTTAAAGCAATAATTACCAGAGAGGTTAAAGGAAACAACCTTCTTTCACAAGCACCAGGAGGATCACATCAGAAATGATTTTTGAATTTCAGAATTTGGATATGTCTGACTTTAGAGTAATTTTATATGTGGCTGAATGTTATGGCTAATGAACTTAAGTATTTAACTAAGACTGGAGAATTCTCACTGGCAATGTTCAGCAGTGACTGGGCTAACTTAAATACAGAAGGAGGAGACATTTTAAGCTTCACAACACAAGGATTCATGTTGCCACATGAAAGAATGCCAGAGTTGAAGTAAATAACCCTGTGCTCACAAAAAAAAACTATTTGTTGGCAGATGTAAAGATTTTTTTAAGGAGAGTTAAGTTCTTTCTTCACCATACTCAGGACTACTTAAAACAAGACCATTGTAACTTAAATACCAAAATGAGTAAATCACTTAGCAATAAGTAAAATCATTTTAAGGAGTTGAGAAATTAAAGAGACAGACATAATTTATTGATATGCGCATTAAAACCTAAGTAAAAACAGTTGTTATCCACACCAGGAGTATTTCCTTAACCTTATACATTGTATTTATTTATTTTTTATTTATTTGTATTTATTTTTATTTAACACTTGTTATCCAGGATGGTCCAACTGACAAGTATCCATTTTCAGAGGAATCCTGGGAAGAAAAGCTCCATAAACATTGCAAAATAAAAGCATATAATTACATGAGCATACAGTTACAAAATAAATGCAACAGAGATATAGAATGACAAAACATAAATTGGTTACAAGTGAATGGCAGAAAAGTTATAGTAGTTAAAATGCCAATTTGCAGCTTTGCCCATTCCTGGAATGAAAAAAACAAACAACATTATGTACAATATATACAATGAGCATAGCTACAGAACAGTCTAACAAGGTATTTCCCAGTATAAATCAGTATACAGAAAGTATATACTTGAAGCCTTGGCAGAGCATAACACTTGTATTGTCCAGATATAGCTCTGTAGCTAAATGTGGCTTTATGGAGGTCTATTGCAATTGCATAAATAGTTGGTGTAGAGATATTATTTGAGGAGGCTCTTGAAAGAGGGTATGCATTTTTGTAGTCTTAGGTCAGGAGGAAGGTTTTCCATGTTTTAGCAATTTCATGGGCAAAGAGGGATTCCCCACAGTTGTTTTTACATAAGATGATTTAAATTAAGGCTTTGTTGCTGGACTGTAGTTGTCTATTAGAATTGTAGAAGTTTAGAAGGCCGATCAGAGCAGGGGTCTTCTTGGGATAGTACAGTATTTGGTGAGCTAGGTAGAGTTGATGGTACCTTAGTAGGTAGGGGAATTCTAACCTATGTATGGAGTGTAGGGCATGGCAATGGTAGGAGTATAATTTGGTACTGGCAGCAAATCTAGCGATTTTGTTGTAGCAGGTGGAACGTTTATTCAAGTCAGTTTTATTTAGGTTTGCTAGTACGGGGGAAGAATACAGTAGTGTAGATAGGAGGTGATTTCTGGCTATGGTAACAAAATTTGGAGGTTAGATACCTTTTGCATCTGTAGAGGGAGTCTAACTTTTTGTAGACTTTAGAAATGGTTATTGATATGTGTTTGTTAAATTTGAGCTGCTGGTCGATGGTAGGAGTTTAGACTCTGAGATAGGTGATTTGGGTCTTGTTGGAAGAGAATATGGAGAAAGAGTGGGCATTGGTCTTAGCTGGCAGGAAGAGCATAAGTTATGTTTTCTTGGGATTTAATATCAGTTGTGAGTTATTAAGCCAGTTGTCTATTTCAGTGAAGGCTTCTTGGGCTTTTTTTTGGAGAAGTTGGATATTGGATGCAGAGCATATGATAGTTGTGTCATCGGTATATTGGACTATATTGGCTTTTGATGTTGCTAAGTGGAGTTGGTTAGTGAAGATATTAAAAAGAAGAGGACTGAGAATTGCACCTTGCAGTACTCCTAGAGTGATGGGGAGTGGGGAGGATAGGCAGTTGAGCTATTTGACGGACTAGTGGCGGATGTCTAAGTATCTTTAGAACCAGAGCAGAGTGGAGTTGTTAATGCTAAGATCAGAGAGGCAGGTTACAAGTTTATTGTTTGAAACCATATCAAATGCTTTGGATAAGTCTAGAAAGATAGCTGAAACTAGTTTGCCTTGGTTCCTGTAGGGGTTTATAGTGTTGGTGAAGCTAAGTAGGGCAATGGAGGTGCTATTGGATGGGCAGAAGCTATGTTGGGTTATAGACAGAAGGTTGTTGGAGAGGAGGTGGGAGAGGAATTGGTGATGAATGCACCTTTCTAGGATCTTTGAGAGGGGTGAAAGGATTGCAATTGTTCGATAGATAGAAAGGTCTATAGAGGGGCCACCTTTGTGGAGGGGAATGATAAATGAGATTTTCCACAAGGATGGAAAGGTGTGTTCGGTAATGGATCTATTAATTAGTAATGAAATGGGGTAGGCTATAGCTGAGGATGCAAGTTGGAGGTACTAAGTGGGAAGGTTGTCGGTGGCAAGGGTGGTTGGTTTGATTTTAGCTAAGAATTTCTGAATAGTGGCTGTTGGTACTGGCTGGAGTGAGAAGGGGATGGTGCTTTTTTGGGCCTTAGGGGGCTGTGAGATGTTGGTGGGAGTAGTTTCATTTATGAGTTTAAGTATAGAGGAGGTGAAATAGTTGTTAAAGCTGCAGGCTATGTCAAATTATGTGCCTGTTATATTGGGGGAGGGGGTGCTGTAGTGGATTTGGCAGGCTGGAGGATGTTATTCACTGTTACCCAGAATTTTTGGGGATTAGCATTATGTTTCTGTTGTAGGGAGATGTAGTAATTTTGCTTGTCAAGCTTAACCTGCGTTTTTACCTTATTTAGAAGTTCAAGAAAGGCTTGCCTAGTTGTGGGTGTTCTCTGATGGTGCCAGGTTTTCCAGGCTTTGTCCCTGCTTTTGAGTAAAGCTCTTGTGGTTTTCCAGACCCAGGGGGTAGGTTTACTATGTAACCTAATTGTTTTAATATGGACTAGGTGGTTGAGGAGGTTTAGAAATGTAGAGCTGAAGTATTCAACTGCTTTGTCTAGAGGAAGGGTTTTGATGGGAGACCAGTTACAGCATTTCAAGACTCTCAAGTGCTCAGTGGGGACATTTTTGTGGGAGAGAGTTTGTAGGAGGGAGGGGGAGTTGTTGGTTTTAAGTTTGTATCTAAGGATAAAAGTGGGATTGTGGTCGCTGCGAGCGTTGGCCAGCATGCCACACTGGTGGGCAGTATTGGGTCAGTTAGTGAAGATCCAGTCTAATGCAGATTCCCTTTTCATAACTTTGCTGCTCTCATCTTCAGCACAAAATTAAGAGAGATTCAGATATTTTAGGCTGCCATTTTTGGAAACTCTAATTCTAGTGAGGTTTACTTCGTTTCAGAAATGCCTAATTTTGTGCGGTAGAAAAGCTTGCTTGTTAAAAAGTCATTCACTTTATTTCAATCTATAACTTTTTTGCATTTTTTCTCTAAGGAATATTAATCTTTTTATTACAAGCTATAGAAAATCAGGATGTGATTGAATGAATAGTTATTTTTGTCCAGTATGTATTCGAAACAAATTACCAGGGATTAATAGTTATCCATTGTGGGGGTACATGCAGATTCCATCCTGTGGCATAGTAACTGCTCAGGGAATATGTACTCTTTGGTCTAAAAACTATGATGCATGTCGTGACTTGATGGTTACAACATTTACCTGGATCTACTCTCTTAAACGTGGAAGCCTGTTTTCAAAGGAGATCTTGTAGTTCTGACCTACTTAATCAACATTATCACTGCTTACAAACTGTGCAATTGTAAAAAAAAAATTAACTTGAACAAATAATGCTCACTGCTTGCTCTTGGAAAGAGCCACTTATTGTATGATATAACATATGCATAGGCAAATACGATTTTGGCATAATTTGCCTTTATTAACACTGACAATTTAAAAACCTAAAACATTAAAATAAATTCCTTAAATTATACTATGATTTATTGCCAAGCCAAACAGTGAGTGTAAACCATGTTTTTCATCTCTGAAAGTTTTTTGGTTTAAAGCCATTCTTAATTTAATTTTATCTGAATGCTGCATTATAAGCTTATACACATAGCTAATATCACAAACTTAACTCACCAAAGAATAGACTTTGTGTTCTCATATGCAACTGCAACCATTTTTTGTTGCTTTAGTACACTGTTGCTGGCCCATATCCCCTACTCAGATATAGGAAAGACAAAAAAGTGATACAGATAAAAAGAAGTTTTAGTATTTTGGGGCACAATAAATTTCTGATTAGGCAACTTAGTAAGGCCGCCATTACTAGAATACATTGATGGCTCCATCCCATCACCTCATCCCTAATTATCCTCACTGAGTCATTTCCAAAACCCCACCTACTCCTCCTCCTTATTACCCATTCTTCCTTACTTACCCCATGTACCTTCCTCTTTCCCAGAACATACATATCTCCTTAATTCAGATAATCTTACACAAACAAGCTTTCCTAACACACATACAAGTGGACTGGTTTGTACATACAGCATTGTCACAGATCTGTATACCACAGTACTGCAACTTGTCCCAAGATATTTCTTCACATCACCATCATTCTATTCCAGACCTTTCAAGCCTTTCCCAGCAGCACCAACTACACAATTCATCTGTTGTCACAGTGCACATCCATTCATGTGATCATTTGTACTTGAACCAAGTATAGATAACAGGCTTTGCACACAATATTCTGTTCTCCCCTGCATTGATAATTGGCATAAGCAAACAAATGACATTTTGCCACAAACTTATCCAGAAACCGAACCTCCAGCACAATGCCAAAATATAACTTTATTTCAGTTAAGCGTTTTCATCCCCTATATGGAGACTTCATTAGAACTACATCATATTGCCTACACCACTTTTTATACATAAACCGCACCCCAATTAATACCTTAAACATATCTTTCAATATACAGTTTATATAAAATTTGTTTTAAAAAATATATGTTATATGTATAGAAAAAAATATATATATACATATATATATATATATATATATATTTACATGTTTGTAAATGTGAATATTAAAACTATGTTACATTTTAAAATCATTATTTATTAACCTAAAATATATATAGAGTGGCAGAGACTGACCGTGCAGTATAATGACTGAAGCAGCAACGAATAGGGAAGTATTGGAGCTGTTACAGCAAGTTAGCAATCAGCTGGCAGGACATACTTCCCAGATAAAAAGTTTAATGGAAAGACAAAATAGAACCAGCAATGTATTTGGAAGCCTTGGTTATCCGTTAACTCAGCCTACACAACCAACTTTGCAGGTACAGAGTGATCAAGGTAACCAACAAAATCAAAATGCTGGTATTGACTATAGATTTGGTGAAAACAATGAAGGGGCAGGATGGAGAGTTAATCATTTTAATTTCTGTCTTGAGAATGCAGCAATAAACATTGTTCAACAGCAACCAGTGTCCCTAACAGAGAGGATAAAACTGTTTAATGGTAAATTATTGGCATTCAAGAAGTTGCAATTGGAAAATAGTTATTCACAAAGAAATATTGAACTAGAGCAAGTACCATGGGGCTTACGACTATGGAAGTACCCAAATGGTGTGAATGCCAATCCGGAATTTCTTAAGAGACTTACATAAATTGCTTGACAATACTGGACTAGAAATTATCAAATTAATAATTAAATACAATCAACAGAAAATAGAGACTTTGCTGAATGAGCTGGATGAATGCAATGCACTCATTCACAGTGATTTACTTTTTGATGATTATAGAACCAATTATTCTAATGTGTTTTCCACTGTGGACAATGTTTGCAAAGATATTTTGGTTAGGAAAAGTAATAAACTGATAAGAGATACTGACGAGTATTCGCAGGGGAAGGTGTAACCAATGTCGGTGGGTCGTTATAGCAATGGTTTTGGAAGAACCAATCAGAGAAGGGAAGAATATAAGGAAGTGAGGTCAACACAGAGGGCTTATCAGGAGGAACAGGTGGTTCCCCCTTTGGAGGAGAATGTTCGGCGGTCGGAAAGGATTCGGAGCAAGGGGCAGCAGCAAACTTTACGACAACATGGATTACACAGCACAAGGGGCGAAACCCAACAGGCGGAATTATTACAAGCAGGGGAAATTAATGGAATTAGCGATTGACATGATACATGATTTAAGTGCAAACAGCAATACAAATCAGACTGACAATACATATGAAGTAAATGGAATAGAACAAGCATTTAGTTTATATATAAATTTGGACTACATGGAACAGGACAATTTAAGTATTTTAATCAGTTGTTTGCAAAATGTTACAAATGGCATTAGCAATACTGATTTGGAATTCAGTGAACAGGATGAATTACAAACATTAATGCATTGTTTTAACAATGTTGAAAATTATGTACGGGATGAAATTGGTATGCCAAGGGTTGTATGCAATGACTTGGGGGATTTTAAAATATATAATTATTCAGTTAAAAATGTTAGTATGGCACACATGAATTTGTTGTCAAAGGGTTTTAACTTTGTGCCCAGTAGGAGAGGCAAAGTAGTGGAAACTCAAGTATGGTTTAATCAAGCAACAAACAAAAAAGAGGTGACATTAAGAAAACCAGGTGTTTTTAACCCCTCATTAAATAACTTAATAAATATTTATGAAAGAATGTGTGAAATTGATATAGGGGAGGCATACAATTTAAATGGGTATAAAATAAGTGAGGATTTAAATGAAAACAAAAGTTACTGGATATAACAAATGATAGAAACATCCGATGCAAGAGACCAGATAAAGGCAACGGGATAGTAATAATGGAAAGTGGGGATTATTCCAACAGCATGAATATGCTTTTAATGGAAGAAACCTATAGTGAAAGTTCTTTAAATGAAATACATATATCGTATAGAAAAACAGATATGTTATTACAAGGCCAGATTAGTGAAATGGAACTTGACTATTTAAAAAATGACTATCCCACGGTACCAAATATTTTTGGCATACCAAAGATCCACAAAGGGTTAGAAAAATCCTAGTTTTCGACCTATAATGGATGGAAAAAGGGCGAAAACTTGTTTTATAAATAAATTTTTGGACACTCATTTGAAAAAGGGATTGGAAGTGTTTCCCTATATATGCAAAGATTCTTGGCAATTTTTGGAGAAGTTGAATGATATAAATATGACCAGTGACATCATGTTAGTAACTATAAATGTATGTAACCTCTTTTCTGTAATACCAAGTGAGATAGAACTGACACGGTTGGAATTGCAGTTAATTAAAGCTAACAAGTATGACCTGGATCAAATAAATGTGTACATTACATTAATGGAAGCAGTATTACAAAATAAGTTTGTGTACTTTGAAGGACAATACTATAAGCAAGTTAAGGGTGTAGCAATGGGGGCAGTGTGTGCCCCTATTTATGCAAACTGCATAATGTCCAATTGGGAAGCTAAGTATGTTTTTGAAGAGAGGTTTAATGACAATATTATGCAATATACTAGGTTTTTGGATGACATTTTTGTAATATGGAAGGGTAGTGAGGCCAGATTAAATTAATTTTTGGAATATATAAATAGTAGCGTGGAATTTTTAAGTTCACGTATGAATACAGTCACAACAGAATTTCATATTTATATGTAGATTTAAAAGTGAATGTAGAGCAAAATGGTTAGAATCCAGAATATGCAGGAAACCTACATTCTCAACTACCTATTTAAATTATGAGAGCTGGCACCCACACCATCAGAAAAGATCAAGTGTTAAAGGACAGATGGTGCGGGCAGCCAGGATGGTAAGTGGGGATGTGGAGTTTAGAGATTAAATAGAATTTATAATAGGTTTATTTAAAAGGAGAGGGTATCCATTGGATTTATTGGAATTAATAAAAGAAGAAGTGAGGAGTAAACGTATGGGTGGAATATCTAAACCCATCCTAAGGAGAGATGAAACTAATATAGTTAATATACAAGGAGATAGTAATGTTTACAATAAAGAAGATGGAGGATCAAGTTTTATTATTACCTATAATCAGGATTCTGGAACTGTGGAAAAATAATTAAAAAGAATTTGGAGATCCTAACCATGGATATAATTAGAAAAGCTGGCCCAACACCCAGAATAGTTTACAGGAGAGATAGGTCATTCAAAAACATCTTGGAGATGTGCAATATTTATTATAATGGCAGAAGTAGCAAAAATATTGGAAACTATAAGTGTGGAATGTGTAAGTTTTGTGGGCATATTTTAGAAACACATGACACATTTGTTTTAAATGGAAGGAATATATTTATTTATGGAGATTTTAATTGTTTAAGCAAAAATGTCATATATATGGTGAAATGTTTAAAATGCCCAGTATTTTATATAGGAAAAACTTGTAGACACTTAAAAGAAAGAATAGGGGAGAATTTGGGTGACATTAATAAGAAAAAATCCACCGATGCCCTGAGTAGGCATATACAGGTATATAATGATCATGCGTTTAAATTTTTGGTGTTGCAGCAAGTTACACAAGATGCAGAGTGATAGATGCACACTTAGATTTATGTGAAGTTAAATGGCAGTTGCGGTTAAATGCAACTGTACACCCAGGAATGAATAAAAATATCAGTATCACTAGTATGTTTAAGATTAGGAATATTTTAGGTTAATAAATAATGATTTTAAAATGTAACATAGTTTTAATATTCACATTTAGAAACATATAACGTAAATATATATATATATGTTTTTCTTTTTTTTTATATACATATACATTTAAAACAAATTTTACATAAATTGTATATTGAAAGATTTGTTTAATTAAGATAGTAATTGGGGTGTGGTTTATGTATAAAAAGTGGTGTAGGCAATGTGATGTAGTTCTGATTAAGTCTCCATATAGGGGATGAAAGCGCTTAACTGAAATAAAGTTGCATTTTGGCATTGTGCTGGAGGTTCGTTTTTTGGATACTTTTGTGGCAAGTTGTGATTTCATCTCAGCTTTAATTGTAAACAAATGACACTGCAAACCATGTTTATAATATGGTAAACTACAATTACGGTCAATGGACAATGAAGTACAAGATTAAAGATTCAAAAGACTCTTTATTGTCATTTAGGAAACACAAGTACTACCTAAACAAAGTTTCGAGTGTCAGCTCTTTTACAGGAAACAACAAAATGTGATAGGTATTAAAGAATAAACAATAACTATAGTAAAAAGGTAAAGGTCTAGATAGCTGACACACATGCTTGTACACTATTTATATACACTGAACAACACTGAATACTAGATGATTAACACATGAAAAGAAAAGTATACTATACACAGAGGTGAGATTGGGTGATATTGCACATAAGGAAGTGATCGGAATTGCACTTGAATAAGAATATATTAATTTTAGTATAAATAAATAGAATTACTGTATGGAAAATAATGAGAGCATAGCAATCTATTATCGTTTTGCTACATCCAGATTTACGTCTGCATCAATGAGTCTTATTGCAGTTGGATAAAAACTGTTAATGAATCTGAAGGTCCTGCAGCAGATACTCCGTAACCTTCTATCAGATGCAAGTTTAGTGAACCAGCCATATGCTGGATGAGAAGTGTCACTCAGTATTTTGTGGGACCTCTTTTTACACCTCATTTCAAAGAGCTCCTGTAAGGTAGGCAGACTAATGCCCAAAATCTTTTCTGCTGTTCTTATTATTCTTAGCAGCTTCTTCCTTTCGGCCATTGTGCTGTTACCGAACATTACAGTGCAGTTGCTGGTGATAACTGCTCTCGATGGTTCCTCTGTAGAACGCATTTAGAGCATTCATAGAGAGCTTTGCTTTTCTCAGCCACCTTAGGAAGTGTAGTCACTGGTGTTTTTTTTAATTAGTTGGCCTTTGTTTGCACTCCAAGAAAGATCCTCTAATATATGTACCCCCCAGGAACTTTGTAGTTTGAACTCTATCTACTTCTTCACCATTGATCTTGAGGGGTAGGTGCATGGCAGAGATTTTTCTGAAGTCAATAATTGTTTCTTTTGTTTTATTAATGTTCAGGTCCAAATTGTTGATATCGCACCATTCAGTCAGGGAGTTGACATCATTCCTATACCCACTCTCATCATCACCACTTATGAGTCCCACCAATGTGGTGTCATCTGCGAATTTGATGATGTGGTTGTTGTTAGCTTTCGCAGAGCACTCATGGGTAAGGATTGTGAACAGCAGAGGACTCGGCATACAACCCTGGGGTAATCCAGTGTTGATTGTAATACTCCTTGAAGTGTTGGTACCAGCACAGGTCCTTTGTGGTCTTCCAGTCAGGAAATCGAGGATCCAGTTGCACAGCCCTATATTTATGCCAAGGTTGATTAGTTTTTCTATATGTTGCATTGGAATCACCATATTAAATGCTAACCTGAAATATGTGAACAACAGCCTGGCATAGTTCTTCTCTTCAAGATGCTCCAATGTGAGGTGAAGTGCCACTGAAATGGCATCAGCAGTTGATCTGTTTGCCCGGTAGACAAACTTGCATGATGCAAGAATGTAAGACATTTAACTAAAATGATGCAATAAACTTGGATGCATTAGCTTAAAACCCTTTCAAAATTGCTACATGCATATTTGTCAAATGGATTACGATGACATTTTACGCATTGTAAACATTAACCATCCTTATTTAAAGTCAGCAAAAATAGTCAAAAATGTTTATTTTACACGTATAGGACCTGCAAGTAATAAGCTGTTAGAATGTTGTTCTAGGTGGAAAAGTTGTTTAAGAGAGAACTGATATAAACTTTAAGCATTATTTATACAGTGGCACAATCCCTTCCCTCATGCAATGGACTTCCCCCCTTCACCAACAAGCTTAATATAACCACCTCTGAGATGGCTGCCAAAGAATTTGAGAGTTGTTCAATTCTGTGTTATCCTACAGCTGATCCTCACACAGATGTATGACACTATTTGTTCACTTTTTCAAACCTGCAAAGTGAAGCATTTAATTAGCTAGTCACATATAAACAATGGACTAAATACATGAAAGTGACAAGTGCCTTTACATTTTAACTTTTCTCCATCCATTCTTTGTCCATTACCGTTTCTCCAGTTATCCCATACCCTTTTGAATGTCTCTTTGGATTCCCTATCCACCAACCATTCCAATAATATCTTCCAGGGTTCCCCAACCTTCTCAGTGAAAAAGCACTTTTGGAGATCTAGACAGTCTAGTTATTCCACACAATCTGCTACTTATCCCCGCCCCCTCATTCTTCCTGTTCAGAATTATCCTTTTACATCACTCAGATAAGATCTTGTGCATCAATATAACGTGCCCCCATCACTTCTGATCTCACCTCAGAAGAGCTCTAACTCCTCTAGTCTGTGGTCATATTACTTCCCCTAAAGCACACAGATGTTTCCAGTAGCATTTCTCTAAATTCCTTCTGGCAGCCTGATGTCCTTTCCCTTTCATGGCTTTCAGAATTGCATGCTGTAATCAAGATGTGCTCCAGCCACTGTCTCATTGAGAGAAGGCATTACCTATTTATTTTCTGAAATCTGTCTCCTTGATGATAACCCCCCATGTTCTGTTTTATGCTACCACTGTCCTGTGATGTTGCTCCTGGGGGTCCATTCCAGGTGCAATCCACACACCCACATCCACTCTCTGCTCTGTTAACATCAATTCCCCTCTTCCTCCCACCTGATATGCCACACCAGATTCTTTGTGGTCTGAGTGCAGTATGTTGCATTTTTTGCTATAAAACTCAGTTGCAGCCTTTCTGCCCACTTTTCAGCCTTTCATAATTCTTCTACTAGAATGTGTCCCCCAATGTCCACTACTGCACGTCCTTGTTTCTTCAGCAAATGGGCACATTTAGTTCTCTATTCCCTCAGACATGTCTGAGACAAGTACACTGAAGAGTCCTGACTCCACTAGTCATTTCCCTAGTTTCTGATATTTGCTGTCTCACCTCACTCCCATTGTCATATCATTCAATATTGCAGCTATGCACTCCCTCATGTAGTGCCCCCGGCCCATTGGATGAGAGCAAAAAAAAAATAAAAACACATGAAGCACTGAATTACATTTCTGTACTAGCACTCAGAAATGCCAGTAGAGAAAAGAACACAAAACTTCAGTTCCCAATTGCATCCCTTAACAGCTTGCACCCATGGCAGCTGTACCCTTCACCCTACTCTTGCTACACTTCTGCCCCAATCCTATTAGTTTCATTTCTGTGTGGTACAAAGTCAAGGGCCTTGCTGAATTCCACATCTACAGTTACTCAGTGCCATGAAACCATGTTGTTTGATGTTTTGGAGAATGTTGACCTCTAGAACTGTTACCAATCTTCCTCTCAGTATTATCTCTATGACTTTCCCAGCCAATGCACTTTTAAGCATCCGGGCCTGTAGTAACCTGGATATAACCCCCTGTACAAGGGTACCACAGTTGCTATCTCCCAGTCCTCTGGCATTTCTGCATTAGCCTGTGATCAGCTCGCAATTTCCATGATGGGATCTGCCAACACACTAATTAGATTTCTGCAGACTCTGTCAGACAGTCTATCTAGTCCTTCATCCTCCATAATGGCAGCCAGTGCCCTATGAACCTACCTTCATCTAGTCCTTCTTCATCCTCCATAATGGCAGCCAGTGCCCTCTGAACCTACCTTCTCTGTACTGGTTTATGTCCAGTATTCGCCAATTCAGCTACATATCCAAGAAGTCTTTCAGTCCCCCAAACCCAGGCATACTCACCCTCAGGTCTACAACATAGCCTCAAATGTCAAAAATTGCAGTCTTGATTAAAAAGAATTTATGTTGACTTTCTACTTTAAAATGAGCAGATGTATTATGTCAGGGCAGGTGATGGGTCCTGGTCAGGTTTGCAGAGAATACTTTTGAACTTTTACCTCAATTTCCAGTCATGACCTTGAGTCCTGCAGAGCTCCCCAAATACTTTACAAACCTGGTACCACACAGTTAACATTTAAGACTGAAAAAAAATGGTCTAAACCATGAAGTATCTCATTATTTAAAATAAGGCACAAACCTAGTATGCAAAATATGTGAATTCTAAAATAGTAGGACCATTTTCATTGGCAAACAGAAGAAAACATTATTCCTTCTCCCTAGGTATAGGACTTAAATACTAAGACCCAAACAAGACATTGTTAATGGTTTCAGGAACACCATCTTATCCCCAGTGCATTCATATGTTGCAGACACTCAAGCCACATGTTGCATCATGTTGTACCACATTTCTTCTCCTTTTCTCCATATTCCTTTCCCTAAACACTACTCACACTATAAGTCTACAGTTAGAAATATTTGTTACCTGCAGGAAGGGCCAGGCTAAGCTATCACCATGTTTTCTTAAAGCCTTTGATGCATTTAACTCTTTCCCATTTTGCTTTTATCTATAACCCTTTCTAATCCTCAGATATTCCCTTAACTATAGATAGAAATATAAATTCCTTTCCCAAACAAAGCAACCTCCATCATTATCAACTATCAATATATTTGTCTTACCTTTGTCAGAAATGTTGGAAATAATAATATCACAACTCAGGAAGTGAGTTCTCTACCTTTGGCAATTTTTTTAATGAGATGTTTTGTTCAAATGCATCACTGTTTCAGAAAAACATGTCTGTTTAACAGAAGGAGTCATGATGTAGTCGAGATTAAAATGTTTTCCTTTACCCCACTGTTGAATAATCTCAGAGTTATTATGTTTAGAAATGTGAGTATGGGGTGGGATATGAGTTTCTGTGTTTTTCCGTGATGTGGTTTGATACTTAGTACGGTATAGTCATGGCTCTAGAGGACTGAGGTGTATTCGGTAAAGAAATTGCTTCATTTCTTTAATGTGTGCAATCTCTGAATTAGTATATATATTTACAGATGATTTTTTTATGGTTTGGGATGAAACTGTTTTGGTGCAATGAATCTTGTCACAGCCAAATATTACTTCAAGGTAACACCACAGACCATAAAGAAAAATTATCCACACATGAGCTGCTTTTGTGTTTAACAACATGGCTTTACATTTCTTCACAGACACTGAACTGCCCTCCTCTTTTGATGATGCAGTTTACAAGAACATGAATCATGCAAAACTAACAGGAGACATATTTATTGTCATGACCTAGGCTTTTGTATTCAGCTTTATATTCGATTAAACATAGCAAAACTGCTCAACCAAATAATATGCCAATTTGCCAGCTTCCTAACAGAGCATATCTATAAACTTCTGGCCAGCTTTGCATCATCTCCTTCTACCAAAGATTCTTTTCAAACCTCACAGGACTCTTTGCTTGGCCTATTCATTTCTATACCTGTTATAGACTCCCTGACTGACTGACAACTTCCGTAAATGTAATGCTTCAGTCTATGCTGATAAGGTGGCCATTTCTAAAGTCATCTGAGTTCATTGTATGTATGACACTGGTAAAGACCACACAGCTATATGGCTGTAGCAGAAACATCTCCTTATTAATTATAATAAAATCACAGCCATGGTCTTTGGTACATCTTCAATATTTTGCCTGGTACCCACAAACTGGCATGTTCCAACCACTGTCTCCCAACCCATAAAAAAATTATTCCATTTTCAGTACATTGGCCTGTGACTTAAACACTCAACTTTTTCTTCTACCACCTAGATGCTCTTCAAAGTGAGATCCACCAGAAGTGATACTGGGCACTGGGGGCTATAGTCATTGTCTCTACAGTGATACTGAGCAGAGGGCTATGGTCATTGTCTCTACATTGATACTGGGCACTGGGAGCTATGGTCATTGTCTCTACAGTGATACTGGGCAGAGGGCTATGGTCATTGTCTCTACATTGATACTGGGCACTGGGAGCTATGGTCATTGTCTCTAAGGTGATACTAGGAACAGGGTGCTACAGTCATTGTCTGTACAGTGATACTGGGCACTGGGTGCTACAGTCATTGTCCCTGCTGAGATAGTGGGGCACTGGGTGCTACAGTCATTGTCTCTGCAGTGATACTGAGCACTGGATGCGACAGTCATTGGGTACTACAATCATTGTTTCACCAGTGATACTGGCACCGGGTGCCACAGTAACGGTCTTTTAAGTTAAACTAGGCAGTGGGTGCTACAGTCATTGTCTCTGCAGTGATACTGGGCACTGGATGCGAAAGTCATTGGGTGCCACATTTACCGTCTCATCAGCGATACTGGCACCAGGTGCTATTATCATTGTCTCTGTAATGATACTGGACACAGGGTGTTGCAGTCATTAATCACCACAGTGATACTGGACACTGGGTGCTGCAATCATTGTCTCTGCCTTAATATTGGACAGTGGGCACCAAAATCATTGCGCCTACAATAATACTGGCCATTGGGTGCCACATCCATTGTGTCTACAGTGATACTGTGTGTTGAGTGCCAAAACCATTGTGTCTGCAGTGATAGTGGTATGGTGCTGTATGCTATAGTCATTGTCTCTGCAATGATAGTGGTTCAGGGTGCTACAGTCATTATTACTGCAGTGATATTGGGCAATGGGTGCTATAGTGATTGTCTGAGCAGTGATATTGGAACTGGGTGTTATAGACATTGTCTCTGCCATAATATTGGCACTCAGTGCTAAAACCATTGTGCCTGCAGTGATACTGGGCACTGTGTGCCAAACCATTGTTGCTGCAGTGATACTGGACATTGATTGCTACAGTCACTATCACTGCAGTGAGACTAGACAGT
The DNA here is from genome assembly GCF_019279795.1 of Protopterus annectens. NCBI lineage: Eukaryota > Metazoa > Chordata > Ceratodontiformes > Protopteridae > Protopterus > Protopterus annectens. The sequence goes on from NC_056747.1 coordinate 143,600,149, forward strand.
GGTTGCTACAGTCATTGGCTCTGCAGTGATACTGGACACTGGGTGCTATAGTGACTGTCTCAGCAGAATATTAAAACTGGGTGTTATAGTTATTGTCTCTGCAGTGATACTGGTTGCTAAAGTCATTATCTCTGCAGTGATACTGGGCAATGGGTGCCATAATCACTGTCAATGCTGTGATATTGCTATTGAGTGTTACAGTCAATGTCCCTGCAGTGACATTGGCACTGTCTGCCATGATACTGGGCACAGTGTGCTACAGTCATTACTGCAGTTATACTGAGCACAGTGTGCTACAATCATTTGTCTCTGCAGTGATACTGGGCACTGGATGCTACAGTCATGGTCTCTGCAGTGGTATTGGATGCTACAGTCATGGTCTCTGCAGTGATACTGGCACTGGATGCTATAGTCATGGTATGTGCAGTGATACTGCCTTTGGGTGCTATTGTCATTCACAATGCAGTGATACTAGGCACTGTGTGCTGTACACATTGTCTCTGTAGTGATACTGACTCTGGATGCTAGTATCTTTGTCTCATAAGTGATACTGGCACTGGATGCTACAGCCATGGTCTCTGCAGTGATACTGGCACTGGATTCTATAGTCATGGTCTCTGCAGTGATACTGGCACTGAATGCTGCAGTCATGGTCTCTGCAGTGATACTGGCACTGAATGCTGCAGTCATGGTCTCTGCAGTGATACTGGCACTGAATGCTGCAGTCATGGTCTTTGCAGTGATACTGGCATTGGATGCTACAGTCATGGTCTGTGCACTGATACTGGCACTGGATGCTGTAGTTATGGTCTCTGCACTGATACTGGTACTGGATACTACAGTCATGGTCTCTGCAGTGATACTGGCACTGGATGCTGCAGTCATGGTCTCTGCAGTGATACTGGCTTTGGGTGCTATTGTCATTCACACTGCAGTGATACTGGGCACTGTGTGCTGTAGACATTGTCTCTGCAGTGATAATGACTGTGGGTGCTATTATCTTTGTCTCTGCAGTGACACTGACACTGCATGCTGCATTCACTGTCAATCTGATTTTTCATATTTAGATTAAATACTAGATTTTTAAACTGCTGCGCATACATGGTAGGAGTAAGTACGAAGTGTCTGCTCTTTCATGAAAAAGAGATCATACTACATGTGTGGTATAATGGTGTTACATGAAGGAACTACAATAGTGAGACAGCTGCCTTGAAATGATGGAAGTTGAGCAACTATGGGGATAGTGCTGCTATCAGGACTGTGTCATTTGCATGGGATGAGGGACTAGGCATTATAATCCTGTCCTGGCTATGCACACTCAACAAAATCCACAGTATCCCTGGGGCACAGATGCTGTGTTAAGCAGTTTAAAGGTTAAATGGGTTGACAACATATAGCATCAGTTTTCAAATCTCTGAAAGGGGCTTGTTAACATGTGCCAAATACATATCAATCTTCATCTGAGACACCAAAACGCATCCACATTGTTAAGTTCCTAGCAGGCAAAATAGCTGAATCAATGGAATCAAAAATATAATTAAAGCTAACTAGAGTTCCTTTACTGCAGTTACACTTCTCGTTGTCTTGGCAAGAACTTAATTTCTTACAGTTCTCCTTTCATTAATAAGGTTTGACAGAACTCTGCTGCATTAACAACATTCAAAGCCTCATAAATATTCAGTGACCTAAACACAGAGGACACACTTTATCATTTCACACCACTAAACAGGCCTATCAGAATGCTTGACAAAAGTATGGAAAATGAAGACTCACTTATGAATGGTGATGCAGTAGCTGGGAACTGAAATCTAGTTTTGCCAACATGTGGCTTGAAGATTCAGAATTTCATACATAAATGAATGCATCCATCACTGAGCTTTAGCCTGGTGACCTATCAGCTGGTCTTCTGTAAGCACCTTTTTAAAGCTTTCAATTTTGTTTAGATCTAGTAAAATTGCTACATGGGCAAATGTATTCAAGTATTCCATTGAAATTTATAGTCCAAAAATGTTAATGGGAAAAGCATAGAGGCTACAGTTATGAAACCACTTTACAAATAACGCCGGTCAGTGAATGTGACTCAGGTAATGTCTATACTTCTATCATTTGACAGAAATTCTTCTAATGATTACTTCACTTCTCCTTTAGTTTGGAATATTTCAGGAAGAAATTTTAACAAGGAAACAAGTAATCCATATGACATGTCACACATTTATATACAATATGCAATGTGCCCGGAAAGTACATAAATGCTGCCTGAAGGGTACAATAAGTAATTATTTCACAAGCTTAGGGGAGAAGAATGTGGCAACAAAATGAAGAAGATTAGAACTTAGAACAAGCCATAAAAGGAAAGAAAAAAGACAGAAACAGACTTTTCCAAAAAAAAATGAAACAGAAAAAATAGCTTTTTTGGAGAAGGGCAGATGGGGGGGGGGGGTGACACAGGTTAGGAGAAGTCATTCGAGAACAATGAGGAGAAAAGTGATGGACCAGTCACAGCAACTAACTCGATAATGTAATGCAGCGTACAGGGAGATGTGGCAAAGGCTACTAGAATATCCAGCAGCAGGGGGAGGAGTTCAAAGAATACAAATACCACATCGCCACTGTAGAAGGGCTTGGGAATGCTGTAGCTGGAGCAGAATGAGGGTCTTAAGTGGGAAAAGGAATTGAAGTCAGTAGAGAAATCTAGCAAGAATGGCTGCCATGTTGGAAAGATGGTTGTTTTCTGAAGTAGGAAGTGTGATCTCATTTATGTCTGAAAATGTTTTATGATCCGGCCCACCTACTCGTTTAAAAATGACAATTTATTAAGGATTTCAGTAGTAGGAATGTGCATTTTGCAGGACTGAAGACAGCAGGAGGATTTGATTTCAACTTGACAGATTATTGTTAGTCAGGTATAGCACTACGGTCATGCAGGAGTAACAAACTAAAGTAGAATAGTTCTTTGCTGTGTATACCCTCAGGTACTGAGCTCTTAGCATAGCTAGCTGAAGAGAGAACAGTTTATATCAACAAAAAATGCTAACCCTGCAGAGCAAGACATTGGTGGAAAAATACGGCTGCATGAAGGCTACCGTCAGCAATCAGGAAGCATAATGCTTTCCATCCTACTGTTTGCCTAATAAGACATAAAAGCGATATTAGTAAAATGCGGTACAACTTTACAGCAAATACAACAAATGAATCTGCATATAGTCCTAGTTTTTGGAGGGATAGTTTGATATATCAGCAAAAAATAACTGATTTAAAGTTCTGACAGTAATGAAATACCGTTTCAACACACTGAACAACTGACCAAATCATTTCTGAAGTCAAACATATTCAGTTTGCTCCTTCATCTGAAGGCCAGAAAATGAAGATAACTGAGTGCAGTTTTTAATGATCACAGTAATTACACATTCAAACCTGTAAGAGCAAAGACTGAAAGTGTAAGGATAACTCAGACACTGATTCACACAACCGCGAACCACAGGGACGTTGGCATAAAATACAGGAATTTCGGTTGCTTTATTTTATTTGAATTTGTATTTCTTTTCCATGGTAGAACACTGATCTCCATGGACCTTTCCAGAACTGGTGTCTGGTTAAATGACTTGCTCACAGTCACACAGTTAGGCAATGGATAATAGGGAATCAAGCCTCGAACCACTGGACCACAGGAAACAGCTCGTTAACAGCTGCTTAAACCTCTAAGCTAACTGCCAAACTTACTTAAATGAAAATAAGCAAAGACAAATGTACAAACTGATGAAACAGAAATACACACGAGCGCGCAGCTGCTAGTGACAAAATGGTTGAAATTATTTTTAAATAGCGGTAAAGCCTCCCATACCTGCTATTCAGGGAGGTACATTATCTGTGCCTTAGTATAGTACTATGTTACTCCTCCTCTGGTGAAAGGATAAAACCCTTAAAGTGGTACCTGTTGGCAGTGGTTTTGATTTGTACTTTCCCCTGAGCTGTATTCATTCAATCAACTAGTCCTTAAATTACGGGCAGCATGTTTTTATTGAATTACATGTAACATGCATACTGTGAGGAAATAGTAATATTATAACACTGAGACAAAGAAACAATGATCAAATAAGAAAATATTAAAATAAAAGTTAATTTTTAAGCGAAGACTGTAAAAGACATAAGAGACAGCCCTCCTTAAGTGTTGTTGGGTTAGCACAATCAGCAAAAAGGTATCAATGTTGAATGTTGCATGCAACATTCAATCATGCAGGTGGCTATGTAATTTGTAAAAATTATCTATCAGAAGCTTAAGGTGTTCCCAGTTATTGAGTAAATAGGACTGGCTAAATGAGTAACCAAATATTCTCCACTATAGCTTTGTTGTCACAACCTGTACATTTTAAAAGATCGGAAACACTCCTTCCCCATCCTCAAAAGCATGGTCATATCAAGATAATGTACTAGCACTGTATATTCACTCTGTAATAAATTCATGATTTGTTTTTATTTTTCCAAGGAGAAGACAGAAATCGAATAATGGCTAAATAGATTTCTAGGATTCTTTTTTAGAGTCACTGAATGTAAAACTAATATTATACCTGACTAGCTGTCAGATGCTGCTCCGAATTCTAACGTCAAAAAAATGGTTTTAATACTCCATTGCTATTTTTAATTTGCATGTTCACATAATCACAACTTACAAAGTATTGCCATAAGGGATCTCTCCAGTGGCATAGGCAGAGGTTTTGGAATTGTAAACCAGCTTCAAAAATGTAGCCCATGTAGTGGTTAATGAACTGCTTCCCATAGACAAGAGTGCAAGGTTTGACACTTTCTATCTCCATCTTCTTACTGTGCAACTCTCAACAAGTCACTTCACCACACAGTGCTTCCGGTCACCTCGGAAAAGGGATATTTGTGCCCAGTAGGTTTACCTGGTTAACCAATGAATAAAATAATTCTAGCACATCTTATTACACAACAGTTTCTTAAAGTGTACAACATTATGTAAATAGTGCACGACTGTCAATGTCCTTGATCTATAGCCATCGACCTTCCCCATTTATATTAATTCTTCTACTCTTAGAGACCGTCTTTTTTTTTCTTATTCTTTTGTCCTAGCTGGTGGTCAGTGGAGGTGGTTGACCCTGTAGTCTGTATGCTGCTGTAAGTGCTGATGGATTCCAGACTTCCTTCATGATGCCTTTCCATGCTGTTCGGTCCATGGCAATGTTTTTGGGCTTCTGTAGGTCAAGTTGCCACATTCTCAGGTCCTCTTCAACCTATTTAGCCCACATATTCTTTGGTGCAGATCTGTGACCTTTCCAGTTCTGGGGGGGGGGGGGACACTCTCCCCATAATATTCATATGGCAAGTGGGGGTGTCCATCCTAAATAGTTGTCCAAACCAGTGCAACCTCCTGTTCTGGATCTGTTCACTGATTGTTGGCTGCTGATCACATCTGGTCTGGATGCTCTCATTTTATAACGCAGTCACAAAGTGAGATTCCCAAGATTTGGCATAGGCATTGCATTTGGAAAACCTCAAGCTTGTTCAGGTGTGGCTGGAGGAGGATCCACATTTCCAATCCATATAGGAGAATTGGCAAGATCAATGCCCAGAAAACGTGAAGCTTGGTGGTGAAAGAGAAGTTTGTCCTCTTCTATAGACACCACTTAATCAAGGCAAAGGCTGCTGTGGCTTGTCCAATCCTGCTATGGACTTCAGCTGTTGATGCCACCTTCTTCTCCTGGACCAGCAAACCCAGATACTTGAATTCTTGCATTTGCTCAATCTGGAGGGGGACAGTGGCTTGTGAGCCATCATTTGCCATCACTTTGGTCTTGTCCACATTTATCCGTAGGCCATACAATTGGGCAATGCAGGCAATGTCACAGAGGATATCTTTGGCCTCAGCATCACTGTATGGGAAAATAGCAAATAGCACTGTCATTGGCAAACATCAGGTTAGTCACAGAATGGGCTTCTTCATACAGAACTCCGCTCCTACCCTCATTACTCTCCTCATGATGGTATCCACCATTATGTTGAAGAGCAGTGGAGAGACCACATCCCCTTGAAGGATCCCAATCTGGATGGTAGGCTCTTAAGACAGTTCATTCAGAATGCACACCCGACTGGATGAACCATTGCACAACTGATGATTTTCTTCGGCACGTGCTCAGTCTACAATTTCTTTCACAGGACAGGCCAGTGGATACAGTCAAATACGGACATGAAATTAATAAAGACAGTAACTTACATTGCCCACATTGGATTCTCCATCAGCTGATGGATGGCAAAAATTTGATCGCAGCATCCTCTGTTTGGTCTGAATCCAGCCTGTTCTTCCCTGCTGGTTTGCTCACAGTGGTTCTGCAGCCTGGCTTGTATGTTCTTCATAAAAACTGGCGATGATGGAGATCAGGATGATGATGCAGTAGTTTTTGCATTCACTGTTGTCCTCCTTTTTGTGGATGGGTACAATGATGGCCTTCTTCCAAGCGGATGGTATCTATTCCATAACCCATAGCAGATCAATCATGGAGTCGGTGGAGCAGGATATTGCCTCCAGTCTTGATTGCTTCTGCAGTGACCTGATCTACTCCTCCTTCTTGTGGATGGGTACAATGATGGCCTTTTTCCAAGTGGATGGTATCTACTCCATAACCCATAGCAGGTCAATCAGTGCATGGAGTCGGTGGAGCAGGATATTGCCTCCAGTCCTGATTGCTTCTGCAGTGACCTGATCTACTCCTGATGCCTTGCTGTTTCTCAGTGTTCTAAAAGTAGATTTCACTTCTTTGCCTGTTGACTTTGCATCAATCATTGGGGTATCAGGGAGATCAATGGGTGGCAGATCAACCACTGGTCCATGAGATGAGTCATGGTTGTAAAGCACTTCAAAGAATTCATTCCAACATTTCAGGCATTCACAAGGTGAGCGCACAAATGTTCCATCTGCTTTTTTGATATTGTGAACGGTGGATTTGGTCTTTGAGGGTGCTGTACAGGGTGCAGTACCCATGTCTGGATGCCACCTCCCCAAGGTTGGCTGCCACCTGGTTCCAATACACTTCACTTTCTGCTTTCAGCCTCTAACAAACTTCTCGATCGAGTTGCCAGTATCGTCCGTAGTTGACCAGCTTTGCCTGCTTCCATTGGCCTACAGAGATCCAGGAACTCATCAGATATCCATGACTGCGTTCAGTGGCGGAAGGGTGGGCATAGCAATTTGGCGCATTCCATGATGGAGTCTGATAATCTGCTTTTCTGCCTCATCCACATCCTCAATTTGAGCCAATGCTGCAAACCAGTTTGACAGTGCAATCTGGAATGCTTTTGGTCCAGCCTGGCTGGCAGAGGTGACTTTCACTTTGCATGCTGTAAGTGAAGCTGCACGACAGCACGGATGAGGTAATGAATGGAGCCACAGTCAGGTCATCGCATAGCATGGATATCCTTGAGCGATGATCAGAAGTGAGAGTTGACCAGGATGTAGTCTAATATGGACGAGTCCTTGCTAGATGGGTTTCCCCATGTGAGTTGGTGTTTGCGGGGATGCTGAAATGGCTATTTCCCACAATTAAGTATTTTTTAGGCAAGGTTCAAATGGCAAATTCACCACTGTAACAGGAACAAGCAAGCAAAATCTGAGGGTAATGCTACTCAATGCTAGAAGTCTAAACCTCAAAATGCATTCACTTGAGGCACTCCTTAAAATGGAGAACATCGACATCTGTGCAGTGACACAGACCTGGTTCAAGGCTCCAGAGAGCACCCCTGCATTACCAGGCTATAATTCATACCACACCTTTCGGCCACCAAACCTGGACCGAAACACTAAAGGTGGAGGCTTGTCCATATTCATTAAGGATATCCACACCTCCAGTCTAGTTGCTCAGCACAATGCATCCGAGATTATCCAAGTGCAACTAACTCTGGGCAAGACCGCAATCCAAATTGTAACTTGCTACAGATCCCCCACTATGCCCCAGGATTTCCACTCCTCATTTCTTGATGTACTGGAAAATTTAGGGTACAACCCAACACCCTAATAATGGGATATTTCAACTACCCCACCATTAACTGGGAAAACTACTCATGTACCAACTCTTTTGCTCAATGTTTTCTGGAATTCATAAATTCCAATGTCTTGGATCAACTTATCCATACCCCCACCAGGTGCAGCAATATCCTAGACCTGGTCATTACCAACGTGGACGACCAATGTTCCACACCAGAGGTCAATTCCTCGGTCAGATCTGACCACAAGCTAATCAGCCTAGACATCCACATCCCACCCCCCACCCCATTAGGGAAACCACTGTAAAATATTTCTCCAAAGCCAGCTTCACACTTCTTAAGACAGAAGTGGCAAACTTCACGACACCCATGCAGATGGACAATAGAGGTACGACTGCTGAATCCTACACAAATACACTTTATAAGCACTTACACGAGTGCATGGATCATGCTATCCCTAACAGAACCAAGATGCTATTCTCCAAAAAAGGAAGCCAATCTGGTGGTCCCCTGCCATAAACAAACTCTACAACAGAAGAAAGAAACTGTTGTAAAAAAACAGTAAAATTCCATGACTGGAAGAACTCTCTGGTCAGCCTCAGTAAGATGCTGAGATCCCTCGTAAAATCCTCTAAAGCTAGTTATGAAAACAAAATCTCCACTGATTCTAAAGACAACCACAAAGCATTCTATAGCTGTCAAGAATCTCAATGGCAACACTCAGATCTGCTCTGAGTTACAGCACAATGGCACTAAATATACAGAACCAACTGATATTGCCAACATCCTGGCAGACAGGTTCAGTGCTAACTTTACCCCCACCCGCCACCCCTTAAAGGGCCCATCTCTATACCGGAAGAATGCAAAGTTCCTGCAGTCACGGCTGCACAGGTAAAAACCACACTCTCCAAAGCCAAGAACACAGCATCCATGGGACCTGACAACATCCCAGGCTGTGTTCTACATGAACTACAGAATGAACTGGCAACCCCACCATATTCAATCATAGCCTCACCTCAGGCTTTGTGCACACTGAATGGCGCACAGCGATGTTTATCCCACTCCACAAAGGATTTCCTGACTAGTGTGGCAATGTGGTTATCAAAGCAGAAACTACTGTCCACCTGTGTCCCGAGGTCTCTTATCACACTTTCAGAGTTTAGTGAGCTACCGCCTATGTGGTAGTTCATGGGTACCGGGTTTTTCCCAAAGGGGATGAAAATGCACTTCTTGGCATTGAGTTTAAAGCCATAACTTTGACACCAAGCATCTGTCTCTGTGAGGCCCTTTTGTGGAATGTCTACATCATTAGGTGATTCTATTATGGCTCCCAGTTTGCAGTCATCTGAGAACTTTGTTAACCAAAGACCTTCTGTGTTGGCCTGCACTTCAGAGAAGTAGATGCCTAACAGGAGAGGACCCAGGACCGAACCCTGTGGTACTCCACTCGTCACTGGTCTGAAATCGGACTTGGATGCATCTATTTATGTTTGTTCTAAAGGCAGACTGAAATAGGAATGTAAAAAAAAAACAAACTAAATCTTGTATGTATTCTACTTAAATAAGGTTTTATTACTCTGTTAAAGTCAACATACTTTAATATTACATGTCTTACACATTATTTCTTTTTATTTTATTCGTTTTTAAAACTGTTCTTGTATATTATCTACTCTTACTGTTGGTTTATTAATGGAGCTTTTCTCCTAGGGCCTCCAATGAAAAAGGACGTGTCTCCAGTGGACTTTCCCGGTTAATAAATGTAAAGTAAAAATAAATAAATAAATACATTTCCATGGACTGCAGAACTGATTGCAAAGTATAACAGCCGCAATAAATTACAGATTAACAGAGAATCAAGCATTATACATCTCACAAAGAAAGTCCTTGAAAATATATTTCAGATGAAATGTGAAACCTATTTATTTCTGTAATGACTGCTGTGCTATAATTAAATCATTTACTAATTAAAGCAATGGCCAAACTATGACATTTTGAAACAGGAAGTGATAGCCACACAAGCAAGCTGTATGCTGTTAAAGTGCAATTATATTCAGAAAATGGAAAAAGAAAATTTTTGATTAGCCTGTCTTTTCTGCGTGGAACTAATTTTCTTTTGCCATGTTCAGCATCCTTACTTTTGACATTCAGCTGCTGCCATAGTGAAGTCATTTTATATGTTGACCAAGGCTGCTCTCTTCTGATAACACCCACTATGTATTTACATTTATTTCATTCTGTTTCTCCACTGACTTAGAATACCAGTAATAAGCACTTTCTGTGATTTGTTTTTTAAATTTACTCTCTCTCATCTAAGTTGCAAGCTTCTACGCAAATGGAAATGGCAGTAAGGTTAACTGTTTTTGTGAAGGCTATAGAAGTTTTTGTCATACGTACCTGTTCCCTCACTGTCTCAGCTGTCAAGTTTCATCCATGCAAATACATTTTGCTTATTCCGAAGTCACAAATTAGTCTTGGAAGTTTTGCTAGTATTGTTAACATCATTGTTATAGTGGCATACAAGATGATATGAAACTTAGAAATATGCTGATTTTGTTGAAAAAGCGCTACCTGTGCTATAAATATATGTTTTTATTCTATGCATTATTTTAAGGGTATTTATATTTCATGAAATGTGACTTAAAGCATGGGACTGGCAGCTTTTGTGCTAGGCTGTCTATACTAGGCATTACAGCAGAAGAGGTACATAACAACGGAAACTATGTACAAACACCTGTGAGGTGACTGTCTCATAGCAAAGAAACAGAGAATGTTACCAGTAACCAGGAGTTTTACTGTATAACAGAACCCCAAGGAGTAGAAGGAAGAATAAAGTAATCTACAAGCTGAAAACTTCTCCATGTACTAATTTACTGTTTATGGATTTATTCTGCCTTGTAAAGTTTAAAACTGCTTGTTTTGCATTTATATTAGGCTTTTTTGTAACTTACAGTTAGAAAACTTTGGTTTACACCCTACTGGAAATTGAGAGTATTGACCAGAGGGCTGTTTGAAATTTTTGGTATATCCTTGCCTCTATACATTAGTCACATTGGCGCATCTCTCTTCATTGCACACCAGTTCTTAGCTGTGCTGTGCATACACCTAGGTACTTAAATCCTTGACTTTACCTATAAAACCAGCCTCTTAAACACATTCAGTACTTAGTACTTTGCAGGCGCACAACATGGACTGTCATTTTTACTTAGATAGCTTCCTAATAAAACAGATCTAAACCTCATGGTACCACTCCCACTACAGCCTACGCAAAAAAAAAAAAAAAAAAAAAGAGAGAGAGAGAAACCATGAATTTGCACTTTCCAACTGTCACTATAGTCAGCTTGGTGGAAATACACATCCTGAGACAATACAGAAATTGTGTCATGTTTACTGGCAACCACCTACTACTTAAAGAAGCTCCTCGTTAAACAACAGCATTGGAGGCAAGGATCTCTCATACCGGGACTGCAAATACCAAACTTGTCAGTACCACACTATATCTATCACACACATTACAAACCAAACAGATAGATCCACATATGGTAAGGTTCATAAAAATAATCTAAACCACAAATGCCTTCCAATCGTAACTATAGTAACTAGTATCTCCAACAACCTCACATGCAGACCTCTCAACTGCCACTCTTTGGGAGGAATGTTCCATTCTCTATGTCTGACTTACCTATGCACAGGATGTCACTATCTTTGGAGGTACACCTCTATTTTCATGCTTGATGTGCCCTTCACACAGTTTTCTGAATCCCTCTCTTCACATGTGAATTTTCGAAGCTGTCTAGTAAACAGAAAACCACACTACATAACCAACATACTAGTGGCAACAGTAATTTAAAGAAAGAGGACATACTTCTTTCATCTCCCTTTTTCTAAAGCAAAAATAAATGACCCTGTGTTTGAATACAGTTCATTAAAGATAAAATTCTAGACTTGGTTCTCACTAATATGAGACAGTTCATTTCCCTACCAGCTGTATCTCCATCCATTCTAAAATCAGACCATAAATTAGTCACATTTACCATAAGACCAAAGCTGTAAACATCCTCCAATAACTTGATATTCAGAGATTATGAATAAACTAATCAACTAAAACAGAGTGATGACCTTCCACCCTAATACTCCTGTTTGAATGGGGAATCCTTCACCTCCAAAATTCTATGCAGATGTAAGTAGCTGCACAGATGCATCTGTTCCACCCCCGCTGCCCCCCTAAAATAAATACACTGCCAAATTCAAAAATAAATCCCTATGGTGGAACCCAAATATAAACAGGCTCTACTATAAAAGGAAAACGATCACTGCATGTGAAATTAAATGTAACTCTCCAAATGCTAAAAACACAGCTGATAAACTTTAAAGGGAACTCTAGTTCCTGATCCAATCAACCACAGCCAGCTTTTAGGTAAAAATAGCCACCCAGGCAAAAGACAATCATAAAGCCTTCTTTAATTATGTTAGAAACCTTAGAAAGAATGTTCAAAACTGTGCAGAGCTAATGTTGAATGATATCACATACTTGGTCACAGAGAACATGGTCAATTTACTAGCAGATAAATTTAGCTCCAACTTCACCCCTCCACACCCCTCAGTCCCAAAACGCATACCAGCATCTACTCCCCCTCAAATCTCCCATGATCAAGTCCTCAAAATACTATCCAAAGCCAACAGCTCTGCTTCTATGCAGCCGAACAACATATCAGGCCGCCGATTGATCAGTGTGAAACAATGACATCTCAAACCACCTACAGAGGCTATTTAATATCAGCATCCAAATGGAGTTTGAGCTGGACAAGTGGAGAAATGCAACAGTCATCCCCCTGCACAAAGGACCAGGGCAATTATAGACCAATAAAACTGAACAGCTCATGTGTAAGGCTATGGAAGGGATCATTATGGAATTAATAAATAAAGACACAGGCAACCTACAAACTCTCAACCTGAGCCAGTTCTGTTTTGTCAAGGGCAGATCTTGTCTACTTAATCTGTTTGTCTTCTTCAAACGGTTACTGAAGCAATGTATAAGGGAAAATCTGTACATATTGAATATTTGGACCACATTTGACACCATCCCAAGCACACCCAGCTAAACGTAAATCCCTATGCGACTCACTTGATAGCAAACTGGCTCACAAATAGAACCCAGAAATTAGGGTGTGGAGCTCTACCGCCACCAACAGACCTGTCACTAGTGGTGTATCTCATGGTTTGATCCTTGGGCACTTCTTGCTGGGATTTACCTCTTGGAGGTCAAAGTTAATGTCAAGAATTTACAGTTAACTCTGCAAATTTGGTGCTATCATAAATTCTCCAAAAGAAACCAAGATCCTTCAGAAGGGCCTTTCCCAAACAAATAGTCGTTGTCTGTCTTTAACATCAGCTGCAACTATCACATTAACAACACATCCCTGAAAAATTGATCCACTAGTTAGAGACTTGGGAAAACCTGTTGACACTAAGCTGTCCTTTGATCATGTATCCATTATTGTAAGAGAGTCAATTTTCATTGTGCAGCTTGTTAGTAAGGGCATGGCATCCAGGTTCAGGGAGGTGATTATTCCACTGTATTCTCCACTTAACAGGCCAATCATTGAGTATAATGCCCCCTTCAGTATGACACCTGGCGCACAACTTGAACAACTACAATGTTTTCTCATCAAGAAAAGGGCCTAAGTCACAAAAGTTACAGTGACCTTCTCAAAGCCTTGTCCCTCTTCTCAGTATTGCACTGTCTACTGAGGGGTGGTCTCCGCCTCACTTACAGAGGTTTCTACTGACCCATCTTTTCAGACCTACTGCATATCTATAAGTTTAACAGTTGCTCAACAGACCTTAATCTGTTCTGCAACTTATACAGAACATTCTGGAAGGATATGTGTGTTTCATTGAAAATACCACTTCTCTGGAACTGCCTTCCCCTCCACTTAGAGCAAAGTCTGTTTATTACTATAGTTATGAGTAATCTAGATGAATGGACAGTAAACTATGAGTTCACCCCAGATTAGCACCATTGTCCATTAGGGATAGGGGAAACATGTAAATGTCTGCCCAGCTCTGGTTAAGGGCTCTGTGTTAGTTGTACTTACAATATTTGGGCAAATAAACCTCTTGGGAATGCAGGGTTAAGCTTCTGAACATCTTCACAAATTAATAGCCTAGAAAGTATCTATGAGAATATGAACCTATGACCTGTTTGAAAGTTTTGCCGGAGTTTTATTGTTACTGAGTAAAGTTTTTGGTTTCACTTACTAGCCACTGTAAATAGAATGCACTGAACTTGTGAAAGTATCTTTTAACCACTAAAAATATATATTCCTTTGAAAAAAAATGTCAGATTACAAAGAAAGCAAAAATTATATGCAGACTAGCAAAATTAGATAGAGACAGGAAACACAAGAACTACTTAAGTCATGTTTTCTTTATATGTGACAAGCTAAAGGTCAGAGTAAAGGGAAGGGAGAACCTTTTCTGGTGAGAAAAAAGGGACATCTGCATGTAGCTTTCTTTGAGCAGCTTCTCACCCAACATTGATATCTCTTCTGCCTTTAGACTTCCTAAAATGGCAGTGGTATAGAACACATTTACAAATAAGCTGAATATTAGTGCCTTCAGACTCCTGGTGAAATAGCTTATTCTCTCACATCATGTAAAGGTTAATTTCATGTCCTGCCAAAAGCTGAACAACCGTGTAATGTTATACTGTTTATATGTTAGGTATCATTAATACAATGTTCTTCTTCTTTCGACTTTTCCCGGTTAGGGGTTGCCACAGCTGAACTACGTACCGCTAATGATTGGCAGTAGATTTTTTTATGGGTGCCGAGGTGCCAGCTCAACGCCCAACCTTCAACGAAGGCACGCCCATTCTAAGCATGTCTTTCAAATGCCACTCAACCATGGGGAGGACATGCAGAGTCCACACAGAAGGCGCTCCAGCCGAGAATCGAACAGGACAACCTCTTGCTGTGAGGCAACAACGCTTCCGCTGCACCACCGCAGCTTAGGTATTATTAATACAATATGCTCATTATATTCAAAAAGCCAGTTTATCATAAAAATAAATTGACAAGTATAGAAAAAAAACAGAAAAATAACTGGTTTATTCATGGCATCCCTAGTGTCTGTTGACTTTATTCCAAACCTGAATCTGCCTTATATCTATTATGAAGGCATTCTATATAGGTTTTATATGGATTTTAAGTGCCACAGATTAGAATTATAGCTGATCTCTGTGAGTACCAGAGAAGATTTGCTCCACTTTTCCTAACCTCACAATGGGAAACAATGTGTGTTAGCTGAGCAGCAAAGTGGACAAACACAACAGTGCGTTCACAAAAAATACAATCTGGTCTAGGATAAGATGTAATGCATTTTTGCCTGCCCCTCTATTTATCATCTCCCTGTCTGCCTGGCTTTTCCTGCATCTCTCTGTGAGTCCACCTTTCACCTACACATTACACAGGTACAGTCATTCAGTGAGCCCACTTTTCACCTACGCATTACATAGGTATGGTCACTCAGTGAGTCCACCTTTCACCTACACATACACAGGTATGGTTACTCAGCGAGCCCACCTTACACGTACACATTACATAGGTATGGTCACTCAGTGAGTCCACCTTTCACTAGTGACCTTGGACATGTATGGTCACTCAGTGAGCCCACCTTTCACATACACATTACACAGGCATGGTCACTCACTAAGTATTCATAGATTCGGCTTCTGTTCTTAAGCTTTTAAAGTTGTGTCTTACTTACCCTTGATCACTGACACTACATATTATGTCAACATTGCAACACTGTATGTTCTTCAAAGACACGTGGCACCTATATTTAAGATCCTAAATGTTATCACTACCTTCTCATTTTTTTAACTTATCCTATTTTTCCCCTAAGATAACAACTTTATTTAACCAAACCACTGCTAAAACACTAATCGTGTCTTAATTTGTCTATTATCCAATTATCCCTCATATGCAACAACATACATTCCAATCCCACCTTGTTTTTTTTTAATCTGAAATTTCACATTACTTAAGTAACAATTTGCCTTCACCTCCCTGACATATCCGAGTCACTAGTTTAGGTTGCACTCCAGAAAGTTGATAGTAGCCTACAGTGCCACATTTTGAAGTACGAACTATTAATCATGGATGGGATGACTAAACAGGTCATTCTATAGCCTTACAGTCAAGGTGATGGTATGAAAGGCTACTGTAAATTATAACCACAAGGTAAAACACAAACATGACGTTTAGTTACTTTGACTGGAAGAAGATTCAAATGTACAATGAAAAAACATTTTAGCATAAATTGGCGAAAAAGAAATACAGTGTTGCCAGAGATGAACTAAGAAGCTGGAGATTCACTGTACCACTATTATAAGTAAATGCAAAAGCAACACAACTGAAATTAAGTGTCCTGGCCATGTCATATTAATATGGCATAAAATACCATGGAGAATAAAAAAGACAGCATAAACCAAAATGCCAGTGTGGCAAACTCCACCTGGCTATTTGCAGGCTTGGGTGGCATAAGGAATTATAAAATAATTCTTACTATCTAGGAAAATTCAAATAATGCTAGCCCTGCAAAATAACCAAGATTGAATTAAAAAAATAAATGATTTTTCAGTTTTTGTTTGGAGTTGTTCTCTAATTGGAGAATATCTCATAATAGAAAATAAGCTTCCCCCAAATAAGGAGCTTTGTCTTTCCTCTACAGCACTACTCTCTGAATTAGTTTATTTCTAAAAGTAATTATAGCATCCACCTCCTCTGTCATTGCTGTGATTGCTATCAAACTTGTGTATAATTTTTCATGGTCAGTTTTGGGGTTACTATGACATTTCACATGCAATCAATTTGGGTCTCCTTTAAGAGTGGTAACAAACACAGGAATTCCTTCCTTCCTTCTAATATGTTCTCTTTCTACAGCTTGTGGCCTGTGCCTCCTAAGGGGCCAACTCATGTGTTCACTGTGTAAGTAAAGGGCATTCATCTACCTCAGTCTAGGATTTCTTGCACTGCTTCTACATGCTCTTCATCTCCTTCAATTACTTTCATACTATCTTTTTACTTTCTCCAAGTCTTTTGGGCTTCTAATACCATGACAGGAATGGACCCCATTCTTAAGTCAAAGTACGATTAAAGTTTTTGAAATTAGTATTGTTTCAATCTTTGATGTCAGCCAAAAGTGCTCTTTGGAGCATGTGCCTAGTCATGACTCCTGCAATTTGTACAGAGTTACATGGATTGGTAACATATCTAAATACAATTGTAAATTCTCTTTTATAAGACCTGTTTCTCCTACTACTATTAGAACTGTCTGGGTATCTTTCTTCCACATTGCACTCATTTGTGCCTGCACATCCTGATATTTTATGACTTTGTCTCTCTGCACGCAAGATACTGTAGTCACTGGGTGTGGCAATTTCAATGATCAATGATACTCTTGTCTTCTTTTCTTGGACCTCTATATCTGGTTTTCTAGTATCTATCTTTTGAGCTGTTGGTAATGGGTGATCCCATGTGATAGACTTCATAATTTTCTGTGATGCTTTGTGGATCATATTTCCAGTGTTTTTCAGCCACTTCAATACCATAATGTTTGCACAATCCCTAGTGCAACAGTCTCGCCACATTATTATGCCTTTCAGTATACAGTCCTTCTGCCATTAGTATGTCACAACCAGCAATGAGGTGTGCAACTGTTTCCAATTCAGTTTTACAAAACCTACATCTGTCTGTTTCTCCCACATGTTCAGTGGGCTTTATAAAGTAATTTGTATACAGCCCACTATCCTGGGCCGCCAATATTAACCTTTCATCTCTTGGTTTAAATCTGCCTCTCCTTAACCATTCCTGTGTTTGTTCCTATCAACATGAGGTTCTTCCAGAAGTTTTCTATACTTGTAACTATATTTATGCTTTATCCTCATTTCTTGCCTTCACCTTACATTCTTTCTTTTGTTTTTGGCACATTCAGTTGCTACCTGATTTTTATCTACTTCTGGTTTAATTTCCATTCCTGTTTGATGCCGATAAACTTCTGCTAGATTAAGCAGAAAAGTCATCTTAGATTTATTCTCCTCATATTTCAAAACTTTCATTGCGTTTGGGTCTTGTGAGGTCAGCAGATATGTGTGGAGTCCCACGATTGCAGATCTATTCATATAATCAGTTTCAAGGAGGCTCATCCCTTCTTCAGAACGGGGAATATATAATCTTGGTATGCATTGATTTTTATAAATCATTTGATGAGCATGAACCATCTTTCTTGTTTTCCTATCTAATCTATCCAACACGTTTTGGGGCCAGTCAATCACTCCAAAACTGTAAGTTAGGACAGGAAGAGCATATTGGTTTATAGCTTGAATTTTGTTCCTAGATGTCAGTGCTGTTTTCAGGATTAATTTAAGTCTTGTGAAGTATTCCTTACTAGATTTTATTCACATTTGTTCGTGTTTGATTGCTGACCCTTCATCAATTCCCAAATATTTATACACTCCTCCTTGCTTGAGTTTTTTTATATCACATTCTTGTCCCAAACTGATGTTTTCCTGGCGTTGCAGTTTTCCTACTTTAAAGGTTACTTTTGCACATTTATCAAGACCAAATGACATTCTTATCTCATCTGAAAAAGTTTTGACAACTTGCAGTTGTGCTTTCAGTTCCTCATCTGTTGAGCTATACATTTTTAAATCCTCTACAAAGAGAAGGTGAGAAATCTTTAAACTTAGTTGTTTTCTAGGAGCCAGATTATAGCCATGGCCTAAACTGTTGAGTAACCATCTTAATGGATTAAGAGCAAGGCAGAATAGTAACAGTGACAGTCACTCTGGAATATCCACCTTTGAATTTTTATCCCTGGGATAACAATTTGTCCTTTATCATGGCTTAATTGCAAAGTGGTCTGCCACTGTTTCATGGTCACTGTAATGTAGTCTATCAGCGTGGGGTGTATCTTATACATTTTAAGCACTCCTTTATATATGAATGAGGGATACTATCAAATGCTTTTTTTGTAGTCAATCCATGTCATACTTAGATTCTTCCCCTTTTTACAGTTCTACAAAGTGGTCAGCTGCCTCCTTTCATCCTGGTGGTATTCTTTACAAGTTTGGGTTCCAGTTTTATTAGCCATTGTGGAGGGATGGATGGAAATAAGGTGACTGATTGCCTATCCCCACGGGCATTATCTGCCTACAATGAGTTTAAACAAGTCAGTGGGGAACTTGACTCTTTTAGTGGAGCAGCTTACCCAGCAGTCTATCAATTTCCATGGAAATGGACTGAATTTTTCCCCTCTTTTACTTTGTGAGGGAACTCAAGATTCTGCAGTTAGCCTTATTACTCTAGCTCAAAGGCTACCCGAAGTTCCTATTAACCAATCACAAAGCAGCGATCTGCATAGAGGATCAAATGACATCATCAGAGGGGGTGGAGCTTGATACAATGGCGACTTTACACTGAAACAGTGGGTGGAAAAGGCTTCAGAAAATTGTTTTGACTTTCATTGTGTTAATTTGGACATAGGAACAGCTGATAAACAACTCAAAACACTAGAAGATACTATACTAAAATCCTGGAAACTGCAACCAGAAAAAAAGAAGTTATGTACTTATCATAATGTTCCATGAGAGTTGTTCATCTCGCCTTCATTCTTTACTGATGGGTTCGGAGCCGATCCCTCGGCTCCGAGTCGGCCAATTGCAAAGCTCAAGGTCTTCAAATAGCTCGAGGCCAAGTCCCTATCCCATGATGCACCTGGAGTTACCTCAGATCTTGTTTGCTGTGTAAAATAATACCATATGTCATTCTTTCACTCCCAAGAAAGGGTATAGAAGGATTGAGCAACCAGGATGGATCCAGCATCTCGGTCATCTACCAGCCAGGAGGGGGTTGGAGGGAGGGATTAAGGATGAAGGCGAGATGAACAACTGACATGGAACATTATGGTAAGTACATAACTTCTTTATGTGAAGTTGTTCTTTCTCGCCATTCATTCTTTACTGATGGGTAGCGTCCCAAGCACCATCAATCTCAGGTGGCTCACGGGAGTATATTTCTCAGGACCATGGATCCAAAGGAGGCCCTGTCCCTGGAGGTCTTGTCAACTTTGTAATGAGTGATAAAGGTATGAGGTTTTGATCAAGTGGCTGCTGCACCAATGTTATCAATGGGAAGTCTGGCAGAAAAGGCAGATGATGTAGAAACTGCTCTGATTGAGTGAACTTTAATCTTATACTGCAAAGGCATATTGGCAGCTGAATAGGTAAAGGTGATATAATCAGATAACCATTTAGACAGAGTTGTTTTAGCCACTGATCTACCCTTCCTGGAGTCCGAGAATGAAACAAAACGCTGGTCTGATTTTCTGAAATCTTTTGTTCTATCCAAATAAAATCTGAGTTGTCTGTGAACACCAAGTTTGTGCAGCATATACTCTAAATTGTTCGAATGGTTGGGGAAGAAGACTGGCAAATCAATAATTTGGTTGAGATTGGTTTCAATGCAAATTTTGGGCAAGAATGAAGGGTTTGTTCTAAGTGAGACTCTCAGCATGGAATATCAAATAGGGAGGATTGCTGGATAAAGCCTGAAGCTCTGACACTCTGCGGGCAGAAGAAATAGCTACCAGAAAGATGGTCTTCCATGACAAAAATCTGAGGTCACAAGAGGAAGCTGGTTCAAATGGCGGAACAATTATGCAGGAAAGCATAACATTTAGATTCCATGGAGAATAGGGAGATTTCACAGGTGGACTAAAATGAAAAGTCCCTTTGAGAAAGGCTTTGGATAACTTGTGAAACATGATATTCAATCCTTCAAATTCAAGATGAAAATTAGAAATAGCAGCCAGTTGAACACGAACTGTTGCTGCTACAGCTCCTTTGTTAAATATCATAGTCAAGAACTCTAAAACGGAGGCCATAGGGGCTTGGGTAAGGATCAATATTATTTTTAGAGGCCCATATAGAAAATCTTTTCTATTTGCTAAGATATAACTTCCTAGTAGAAGATTTATGAGAAGATAAAAGGATCTGGTTTGCCTCATTGGAGAGGTTATGGAACCTAGCTATGATGGGAACTAGAGCAGCCAAGCTCTCAGCTTCAGGGACTGCAGAGAGGGATGAAGTTCCCCCGACGGGTGTGTCAGAAGGTCTGTAATGGAGTTCAGAATCCAGGGGTCCTCCAAAAGATGAAGTCAAAGGAAGGGGAACCAAATCTGATGAGGCCAATAGGGAGCTATTAGAATAATGGTCCTTCCCAGGGCTTTGGCTTTCTGTAGCACCTTGGGTATCAACGGGATTGGTGGGAATGCATAGAGGAGACCCGTAGGCCAATCATGAATGAGTGCATCCCTTGGGGCTTCTCCTGGAGGGGGAATCAGGGCAAAGTAGCTTCTGCATTTGGTGTTCATGTGACTGGCAAAAAGTGAATCAGCAAAACGAAAAACGACAAAAGGTCGTAGCAAGGCTGGCCCCACCTGCGGAATATCCTTTCTGCTATTTCTTTCTTGAGGGACCACTCGTGGGGCAACAAGATTGTCCTGCTCAGCTTGTCTGCTGTCACATTGGATTTCCCCGGGATGTGCTTAGCCAACAGAAAGCACTGGGTGGAAACAGCCCACTGCCATACTCTGAGAGCCTTGCGACAAAGGGGGTAAAGACCTGGTTTCATCTCCAGAACAATTATATGTAATTGTGTCTCTTGATTGGTCCATGTGCCTTGGGCTGTCTTACCCTGAAAAATGCCCCGCCCCACCCTACCAGGGAAGTGTCCGTGGTCACTGTGGCCGCTGGAGGGAGTAGCACAAATGGGAGTCCTATCATGACATGAAGTGAGGTCAGCCACCACTGAAGGTCTTTTTTGCAACAATTTGTGATCATTATAGTGTAAGACATAGAAAGCTCTTGGTAAGACCACTGAGTGAACAACAGCCATTGTATTATCCGCATGTGCATACGATGCAGTGGTATGACTAAAATTGCTGCTGCCATCATGCCTAATAATTTCAGAACTTCTGATGCTGCTGCTCTGTCTTTTGATATCAGAACGCTGACAAGGTGAAGAAGAAGAAAGACTCTTTCTATTGGAAGCCTTAGTGTGGTGGTGGTGGTGTCCAATTCTGCCCCGATAAAAACAATATGCCACGATAGCGACAAGGCAGATTTTTCTGAGTTGATAGTAATGCCCAGCTGATTGCAGAGTAACAGAGTGGACTCCCTGGCTTGAAAGAGTTGATGCCTGGTGGTGGCAGAAAAGAGCCAATCGTCTAGGTATGGAAACATCTGGAATCTTAGGTGTCTCAGGTGAGCCGTGACCACTGCCATGCATTTGGTGAACACTCTGGGGGCTGTAGTGAGACCAAAGGGCAGGGCTCAACACTGGTAATGATTGGCTCCCAGCTGGAAGCGCAGATGATTCCTGGAAGGTCTGGCCAATTTTATGTGGTAGTACACATTCTTGAGATCTATCAAGCACATCCAATTGTCTTTCCCTAAGAAAGGGTGTATAGACTGAAGCATGACCATCCGGAACTTCTCTTTCTTTACATATTTGTTCAGTCTGCTGAGGTCCAGTACGGGTCTCCAGTCCCCTGTCTTTTTTAGAACCAAAAAGAATCTTGAGTAAGTTCCGGATTCTGTCTGGTCTGCTGGGACTGGCTGGATAACTCTTTTTGTTAGCAACATTTGGATCTCTACTGTTGCCTGTTCCCTGTAACTGGGTGGAACATCCGGGATTTTTCTTATGAGAGGAGGGGATGTGGTAAATGGGATGAAGCATCCTCTGGAAATGATACTTTGTACCCAGCTGTCTTTTATTATTTTGAGCCAGGCGTCTGGATACAAAGACAAGCGACCCCCGACTGCCTCCAGAGCAGGACAGTCAGGCCTCCTTTCAGGAGTGCTGTTAGGGCTTCCCAGAGAAACTAACTCTGTCACACTGGTGTTGCAGACCCCCCCCTGCCGCAAGGGCTGCATCTTCCATTATTGCCCCCTCCTCTGCCTCTGGAGGGGGTTCACCACATGTGTCCTGAAAGGCTCCTTGGGCTTTTTGGAACCACATTTTCCCTCCCCTTTGACCTTTAGGTAAGCTCAGATAGGGGTGGAAAAATGGACCCCGATGGCAGACAGAGTCTTTCCGTCCTGTTCACACCTGGTTAATATTTCCTTCACTTTAGGCCCGAAAAGGGACAAGCCATCAAAGGCAGTGTTCACGAAGGATGACTTGAAGGGCTCCACGAAGGAACACAAGCGCATCCAGGAGTGTCTCCTAAGAGCAACTCCTGTACCCGCTGCCCTACTCATTCCATCAGCTGCATAAAGAGATGAGGCACATGGATGAGTTGACTTTAGAATTGAGGGTAGCAAGCTGGGCGGCAACTTTGTCGGAAACACCTGCAGCTACTGTACCCTGAAGTGTATCTCCTAGCTCCTTAAGGAGATCTCTTTGTAATCTGGTAAAATGGGTTAAATAGTTGAGCGAACGAAGAGCAAAGGTTGTGGAACTAAACATGTGCTTCCCATATCTATCCATAATCCTGGAGTCTCTGTTAGGAGGATGGATAGACGAGGAAGTCTCAGACATTTCCTTTTTGGTGGCTACCGCCACCACCATGGCATCAACTGGAACACCTTTTATTAAACATGATTTGTCAAGAGGGGCCAGAAATAAATTTATTAGGCCACCTCGGGACAGGCTCCATAGTATCCGGAGACTCCTACGCCCTTTGTGAGACCAACTGCATCAGTTCATCAAAGGGCGGAGACACCCAAAAGGTGGAGGGCTGAGACCCGAAAGCCTTCAGGAGAACTGACACATCCTTGGTAGAGCTTTTGGACTGCCAGTCACCCCGCTGCCTAAGGATTTCAAGTATCTCAGTGAATGAGATATCCTCAGAGGGGGACCATGGGGACCCTTCCGACTCATCTAAGTCAGTATCTGATGTTAAAGACTCAAAAGGGGAGTCTAGATGTTTCCTCTTACACAATCTCTTCCTGGGAAGCTCATCAGTGGGAGCTTCTGGTGAGGTCTCGGAAGAGCAGGGGCCACCCAATGGGGCTTCCTGAGGCTCTGAGTCTCTACGCTTGGTCAGGATGTGTGAGGCAGAAGCAGAGACAGGTGCTTTAGGGGAGGAGGAAGGCAGACCTGAGGTCGAGGATGTCTTAGGAGACATGACTCGCCTCATGGCATAGAAAACACCTCTGCTCTGATGTGAGGGAACTGACAGAGCTGAAGAAACTGTCGATACCCCCGGCACTGGTACAGTGGGTTCCAAACCAGAGGTAGAAGCCGAGTTCTTCCGAGCCGAAGCCCCAAGAGGGAGAGTCAGAACAGACAAGTTGATCTGATTATCCTCCCTGGACCCGACTAGAGAGTGTCAGCTCCTAGAGTCCTCGATCGGCATTGAGGACGTCAGAGTGCACAGAGCCAAAGACACTGGAGCAGGCGTCGGCTCCGAGGGCTCCATTATCATCAGGTCTGACTCTTCTGGCTCCGAAGGAACAGCATGGCTCGGAGGAGGAATAGTTTGAGCTGGTGGAAGAGTCTTCGGCTCCTAAGCCGATAAAATTTTTGCCAAGGCCGGTGCCGATAACAGCTTCTGCACCACACAATCCATATCCACATCTGACAGGCTGATAGATGACCGAGAGGAGCGCACCGAAGGTGGTACCGACTGAAGTAATGGACTCTTAGGAGCTTTGGTCACTGGTTCCAAGACTGGGGACCAGCTCCAAAAGGAAAAGACTGTCAGTTCTGATGGCAGTAGAGCTGAAGACGATTTTTTTTGATTTCTTAGAGTCGAAGTCTTAGAAGACTTTGAGGACTTCCTGGATCCATCTTGGTCACTCAAAGCTTCTTGAAACGAAGGTTTCAACAACCCTCTGTCGATAAGTTTTCTCTTCCTTTCCTGAAGGACCCTTGAGGAGAAGGAATGACAAATAGCACAGCTGTCTTGCAAACGCAGGACTCCTAGACAGTATATACAATTTATGTGGCTGTTTGTTACAGACATATTTTGGCCACACTGGCACTTCTTAAAACCAGACTTGGGGTGCATGTCTTGGTCAGCCAGTGGAAATCTTGGAGAAGAATTACTGTCACACAAAACAATTCTAACAGTAATTAGCTACCAAAAGCTTTAACAAAATCAGACTAAGTCACACACACACACACACACACACACACACACACACGCAGAAATGCAAATGTAAATATAAATGTGACAGGAAAAGCCTTTACTGTCACCAGAACTTTCTAACGCACAATAAGAGCAGGCTATACAAAAAAAAGGGAATAGCTGCTAAGATATAATACACTGTCTAAATATCCAGTCAGACAAAACTACTGCTAATTACAAAATTCTAACAGTAATTATAAATTTAAGCCTTTCCTAAGAAAGCTGAAGGCTAAACACACTACACACTAAATAAGTTTTTGGCAAAAATAGTGACAAAAGATCACTGACTAAGCATACTCTATTAACTAGCAAAGAGTTTAAACTAGGCTTAAAACAACAGGCCAACTAGAACAATTTAAAACAGACTAAGGGAAGGGACCTAAAATACAATAACACACACTATAAAGCTGTAAGAGCTTTAAGAAATTATCTAAATATGTAACTATCAGTAAGTAATAAGCAGAAAAACAGTTTTACTGGCCCAAGCTAATACAGAACCTCCGATCTATTGCAGCGGCAAACTAGATCTGGGGTAACTCCAGGTGCATCATGGGATTGGGACTTGGCCTCAAGCTATTTGAAGACCTTGAACTTTGCAACTGGCCGACTCGGAGCAGAGGGATTGGCTCCGAGCCCATCAGTAAAGAATGAACGGTGAGACAGAACAACTTCACATCAGCTATTGTATTTGCACTGAGTGAATACCAAAAGGATTAAGAATGTGGAAGTACCCCACTGGTCTACAGAGAGGCTCAGATTTACACACTGAACTCTTCAGCTTATTCAACAAGCATGGCAGTGAATTATTACAGGTACTGTTGAAAGACAATGAAAGACAAATGTCTATTTTATCTGATACTATATTTAGGCTTGATAGCTTACAGTCTGACTTGTTGTTTGACAGTAAATAAGGGGAATATCTTGCTGTTTGTTTGTTAGGGTTGACCATTTAGTGGATGATTTAAAGGCTAAAAAAACAAAGAAATTATTAAGGGACCAAAGACAATATTAAAATGGTATCGCATATCCACTGCTTCCATTAAACAAGCATGTGAACAATAATAACAACCATATGAGTAATGAACAGCCTAACAACAATTTTTCTCATGCCTCTGAACCAGTTATATCTGATAGCCCTGACCCTTTAGAATATATCCCTGTGAGTAGGTCCGAGACCCTGATGAACCAGAGGAGGAATCAAACAAACCCACCAAACCAGAACTTTTATGGGACCCGTGGTGGGGTCCACCAGGGGAGACGCAATTACCACTGGAACAACTGAGTGAATATAATGGTCATGACAACGACTCTTGTGCTATTATTAAGAACAAAAACTGTGATTTTAAAGTGTATAATTACAGTGATGTAAGCATTGATTCTTTTTATGCTAATGTTTTTGAGAAAGGCTTGACTTTTGTTCCAGTTAGGAAGGCAAGGACTGATGAAGTTTTAGTTAATTTGAAACTATTTACAAGGAAATTGAATCTGGGTTTTTACTTTAAATATTCCTTGGCACCTATGGATATGAATAGAGCCTTATTCGACCCAGTACTTGTAAAACACACACACACACCCAATGGTCAGTACTTTTGAAAAATTATGTGAATGGGAAATCAGAGAATTACTAAAACATAATGGGCAAAAAAACATAAGGCTTGATAACCTAACATCTGAAGAAAGAAATGTACTAAGACAGACTTGTGAAAACCCTGAATTAAGGGTGATGAAACCTTGCAAAGGTGGGGGACTAGTCATTATGAATACTAATGACTATAACAACAAAATGTTCTCTATCCTTTACAGCAAAACATATGAAGAAATAAGTATGAATGAATTAAATATAGCCTATCACAAGACAGACCTAGTATTAGAGGATTTATTACTGAATACCCAGTTAACCCCATGTGAATACAATTACCTTAAAGTTACATGTCCCAAGACCCCTACAATATTTGGAATACCAAAGATTCACAAGGGTCTTAGTGACCACCCCCCCTTAGACCCATTGTGGACGCTAAGGCTTCCAAAACCTTTACGATAGCAAAATACATAGACTACAATACAAAAGCAGTCTTGGAAGAATATATATACAGTTTCAAAGATCGTGGGATTTTTTGACCAAGGTTTCCGATGACAAATTCAAAGCAGACAAAATTTTTGTAACGATAGACATCAAAGATTTGTTTTCAGTGATACCACACACGATAGGAACAGAATGGTTTTATCTATACTTATGTTAATATACTAACCTACAACACAATCAGATTCTGACCCTAAGGACTTTAATGGAAGCGGTGTTAGATAACAATTTTATCATCTTTGAACACCAACTATTCAGGCAAAAGAAGGAGGGGGCCATGGGAGCACTTGTGCCCCCATTTTTGCCAACACTGTACTGGCCTATTGGGAAATTAATTATGTCATCAATTCTGAATTTGCAAAAAGTTGGGCCTTATATGGTCGCTTTTTGCATGACATTTGGAATGACACGTGAAAAATTAGACCAGCGTTTTGAGTATATACACAACACCACTGACTTCTTAAAGTTTACTATGACTGTATGTGAAAAAAGGTCAACTATCTTGATGTCACTATTAGGAAAAACAAAACTAAGACCAAACTTGAATCTAGTATCTACAGGAAACCTATATATTCCAGTACGTTACTATACTTTAGCAGCTGGCATCCCAGCCATTAGAAAAAATCTTTAGTGAAAGGGCAGTGTGTATGCTCGTCACGCATGGCATCTGAACATAGTAAATTTGAGGTTCAATGCAACATTTTACATGACATGTTAACTAAAAGAGGGTACCCCACCCCTTTCTGAACAATATATTCAATGAGGTAAAAGAGAAGAGGACTGGGGGTTACTGCCTACCTTTATTAAGGATGCATAGGGAACAAATGCCTACAAACAACACAACTGTTATTGATGAAAACAAAATGTGTAAGGCATTCATTTTAACATACAATAGTGATTTCACTGACATCAAAAAAGTGATATGTAAAATTTGGTGAGTCTTTGACACTGAACCAGAATATAAGGAAACAGTTGGGAAAAGCCCACTCATCATATACAAAAACGATATCTGTACAAAAAATATGCCAGAGAGAGTAATTAGCTGTGAGCAAGTGGGGGTGATGAAGAAATGTGGATGATGTACACAGTGTAAATGTATACTTGAAGTAAGATTAGAACATTATGGTACTATCAAACTTCAAAAGAAGTTCAACTGTAACAGTAGAAACATTGTTTAACTAGCGGCATGTCGGAAATGCATCTGTTTCTATATTGGAAAAACGAAGAATTGTCTAAAAAGCAGATTTTATCAACCCAATTATGACATTGCGAAGAAGGAAATGAACAATGCACTATCAATGCACATTCAGAAGTTTACTGAGCATTTTTTCAAATGTATTATTACTGACCAGGTGGATGGGGGGGCAGAGAGGTGGACCCACAGATGACTACCTTGAATACAAGGAGCTTCAGCGGCAACTGCGAACAAATGCCACTATCTACCCTGGATTAAATGAGAATATATCAATCAGTCCTGTCTTAAGACTAAAAGCAGCCTTAGTTTTAGAAGTATTTCATGTTTTTAACAATTTGGCATGGTGAAATGAATTTTTGTATATATGTGGAAAGTTTGGGACATAGCCCTTTAAGATGTTCATTTTTTAACTGTTTAACATCAACAGCCAGCTGCGTATGAAAGATGGAGCTGTGTGTGTTTTCAGTATTCTGATGAAGTTCTTTTATAAGGACGAAAGCGATAAATACACGGATTTTCTACAAAATGGTCATCTGCCTCCTTTCATCCTGGTGGTATTCTTTACCTTTTTACAGTTCTCCACTATGGCTTTATTTAACAGCAAATGATCCACTGTTCCATATGGCTTTCTTTTACTGCCCTTTTGTTCTATTGCCATACTTGAACTTTCTTCTAAGTGACTATAAACTCTGTCAGCATCAATTCACATGTATAGTTTATACGTCGTCGGAAGGCAAGTTATTCGTCTATAATTTTTAGGGTGGCTTGCAGGTTCATTCTTAAGTAGAAGCATTGTTTTTCCTGTCGTTAGCCAGGTTGGTGTCTGTTCTGGATGCGCATATAGATAGTTCTTACTCATGTCTAAGTCTTCGTGCAAAGATGTTAATATTTTTAACCAGAAGTTTGGTACTGCATTTGGGCCTGGGCTTTTCCAATTAGAGGTTTTTCTTAATTTTTTTCAATCTCTCTAGCTGTTACTTCATTCCATTTCATATCCTGTACCTTTAAACTTCTTTTTCTTTCTTTAACTTCTTCTATCCATTTAGCTTCTTTGTTATGTTCCACAGGATCTTCATGGATACTTCTCCAAAATGTATCTATTTCTTCTTTTTTTGGTGGTCTTTCAATTCCCTTTACCTTATTTCCCAGTTCTCTATAAAACCTTTTTGGGTCATCAATAAATTGCTTATTTTGCATTTTTCCTTTATATTTATCTTCGTATATTTTAAGTTTTTCCGCCTGTGCTAAAATTTTTAGTTTCTTATTTGCGATAGTACATGATAGACCTTGGTCTGTTCTAATACTGCGCATTGCTTTTATCACATCCATCTTCCTTAGTATTTTTGTTGATCTATTCCCTCTTCTATAGTCTTGTAACAGTAACACTTCTTGTCTTAATTGCTTTATAGTTTTCTCTATTCGATACTTCCATGATGGTATTTGATTTCTCCCCTTTCTTTCCCTCACTGCCCTATGCTCTTGTCATAAAACGTTATCAGTTATTAATTTAGCTGCACAGTAATATATCCTGTTTACTTATATCACATGGATCGCTATGAACAGTCCTAATTACTGTGTTTGTTTTATCAGACTTCTGACTTTTTGGGTTTTATTAACCTTCTGCAGTATATTTCCTTCATTGATCTTGATATATCTGTCCATGTCTATTAAATCAAGCAATTTTTTTCTTAGCTCAGTTTCTTCTAAACTGAGGCACATCCCTTGTTTTCCAGTTCCTGCGGGCATTCTATAGAAGGTTCTATAGCATTTTCCTGTGACACATTCTCATCAATTTCATCCTGTGCCATCCGTTGCTCTATCAGATGGGAACTCACTGGCCTATCACTCCTCAACATTGACTGCATCAGAGATTCCACAGTTTCCTGTTCCTCTTCACTTGCTGTCTAGCTTCAAGTGAACATTTATACTGGTTTCCTGTGGAAGGCTCCAAATTATCTTCATATGGCACCTAACCAATTACTTCCTGTTCCACTGGTTTCCCCTTAATTTGGATATCTATTACTCTATCCTGTTGTGGTGCTTTCTGAATTAGATTTTCTACACTGAATCCTTCACTTTGCAGGTACTCCATAACCTCATTTTCTATTCTTTTAACTTCTCCATTATTGATCTTCTTTTCTACTTTTCCTCTTTGACTTCTTATTTTTTCTACTGTAAAGTTTTCCATGTCCGGATTCCTTTGCCTGTATTTCTCTTCAAATATCTTTGGTGCTGCTCTTTTTGTATTGGTTAGTTTTGCTTTCTCCTTTGCATAAATATTACACCATATTAAATCTCTTTTTCTTTCCCATGTCCACATTTCTTCTAAATCAAATCTTTCACTTTGCAGTCACGAGTGGAGACCCACAGGGTTCGGTGGGTTGCAAACTGGCTCACAGGTAGAACCCACATTGTGAAAAAAGAAGTTATGTACTCACCATAACGTTCCATGTGAGTTGTTCATCTTGCCTTCATTCTTACTGATGGGTTCGGAGCCAACTCGGCCAAAATGCAAAAGCTCGAGATTTTCAACCAGCTCATGGCCTATTTCCTATCCCATGATGCACTGGTACTTCCCTCAGATCTTGTTTGCTGCCAACTAACATAAGGATAACATATAAAAATTTGTAATAGTAATATCAAGAATAAACCAGACAAAGTCCAACACTGCCATGAAGTGTCCAACTTCTCAGTCCCCAAGAAAAAACTGGAAGGGGTGTTAGGAGGGTGGGACGTAAGAATGAAGGCAAGATGAACAACTCACATGGAACGTTATGGTGAGTACATAACTTCTTTATGTGAAGTTGTTCAATCTTGCCTTCATTCTTACTGACGGGTTAGCATCCCAACCGCCATCTTTCTTGGGTGACTCACTGGAGTATATTCCTCAAGACAGTGGAACCAAAGGAGGCCCTGTCCCTGGAGGCCCTATCCACCTTGTAATGAGTGATGAAGGTATGAGGCCTAGACCACGTGGCTGCTACACAAATGGAATCTATTAGTAGCTAGGCCAGAAAGGTTGAAGATGTGCAGACAGCTCTAGATGAGTGGGCCTTTACTCTTTGATGTAATGGCGTGTAAACAGAACTATAAGTAAAGGAAATACAATCTGATCGCCATTTTGACAAGGTGGTTTATAGCACTGGAGCACCTTTCGTTGAATCTGAGAATGAAACGAAGAGCTGTTCTGCTTTTCTAAAGTCCTTGGTCCTCTGTAAATAGAATCGAAGCTGCCTGTGGACATAAGCTTGTGCAGCATATGTTCCATTTTATTAGTATATTTTGGGAAAAAAAAAAACAGGTAATTCTATAGTCTAGTTGAGATTTGTCTCTAAACAAACCTTAGGTAAAAATGACAGGTTTGTCATAAGTGAAACTCTGTCATTATGAAAAATCATATATGGGGGTTTAATGGATAAGGCCTGTAACTCTGAAACCCTCCAAGTAGAAGTAATAGCTACTAGAAAAATGATTTTCCATGATAGATATTTCAGGTCACAAGATGAGGCTGGTTCAAATGGGGGTAGGAGGATTCATGAAAGAAAACAATTTAGATTCCATGGTGTAGCCGTGGATTTAATGGAGGTTCTCAAATGAACAGTACCCTTAAGAAATGCTTTAGAGTGCCTGTGAGACGTGATACTCTACCCCTGATCACCCAGATGAAAGTTAGAAATTGCTGCCAATTGAGCCCTAATAGTTGCTGCAGCTGCCCCCTCGTTGAAAGGTTTGGTCAAAATCTCTAACATGAATGAACTGAAGTTAGATATGGTTCAATATTGTTGTGACACGCCCATATCGAAAACCTTTTCACTTACTAATATACAACTTCCTGGTAGATGATTTATGGGAGGATATTATAATGTGCTGAGCTGCAGCTGAGAGGTTCTGAAACCTGGCTATTCTTAGAATTAGAGCAGCCAAGCTGTCAATTTGAAGGCATAAAGGGCAGGATGAACAGCCCCTGATGAATTAATGAATCAGAAGATCTGGAACTGGGTCCAGGATCCAAGGTTCTTCCAACAGATGAAGCTGAAGAAAGGGGAAACAAATCTGACAAAAGCAGTATGGTATCTATATCTGCTCCTATAAAAATGGTATGCTTGGATGGCAACAAGGCAGATTTTTCTGAATTTATGTTAATCCCCAACTGACTGCAGAGGTTTAAGGTTGTGTCCCTTGCTTGTATGAGTTGATACCTGGTGGTGGAGATGAGGAGCCAGTCGTCTAGGTATGGAAACACCTGGAATCCTAAACGTCTCAGGTGAGCCATGACTACTGCCATGCATTTGGTGAACACTCTGGGGGCTGTAGTGAGACCGAAGGGCACAGCTCGAAACTGGAAGTGACTGGCTCCCAGCCAATAGCGCAGATGATCTATGGATGGTCTTGCCAATTTGATGTGGTAGTACGCATCCTGGAGATCTATCGAGCACATCCAATTGTCTTTTCTGAAAAAGGGAAATATCAGCTGCAGCGTGACCATCCAGAACTGTGTCTTTTTGACAGATTTGTTTAGTCTGCCGAGATCCAAGATGGGTCTCCAGTTCCCTGTTTTCTTTGGAACTAAAAAGAACCTTGAGTAAATTCTGGATCCTCTCTGGTCTGCCAGGACTGGTTGGATGACTCTTTTTTTCCAGCAACCTTTGATTCTCTATGGTTGCTTGGTCCCTGTGACTGGGTGAAACATCTGGGATTTTCCTTACAAGAGGGGGTAGGGTGGCAAAGGGAATGGAGTATCTCTGGATATGATGCTTTGTACCCAGCGATCTTTTGTTATTTTTAGCCAGGCATCTGGGTACAAAGATAAGCTTCCCCTGATTGCCTCGAGAGATGGACAGGCGGGCCTCCTTCAGGAGCACTGATAGGGCTTTCCAAAGAACTGATCTTTGTCATCCTGATTCTGCGGACCCCCTGTGCCGCGTGGACGGCGTCTTCCATTATTACCCCCTCTTCTGCCTCTAGAGGGGGGTTCACCACATGTGTCCTGGAAAGCTCCTTGAGTTTTACGGAGCCACATCTTCCCTCCCTTCTGACCTTTGGGGTAAGGTCTGGTAGGAGTGGAAAAATGGACTCCGACGGCAGACAGAGTCTTTCCGTCCTGCTCACACCTGCTAAGCATTTCCTTCAGTTTGGGTCCACAAAGGGACAAGTTATAGAAAGGGGAGTTAACAAAGGATGACTTAAAGGGCTCCGCAAAGGAACATAAGCGCAACCAGGAATGTCTCCTAAGAGCCATTCCTGTACCCACTGCCCTGCTCATTCTATCAGCTGCGTACGAGACCAGATGCATGGAAGAGTTTACAAGGGAATTGAGGGTAGCAAGCTGGGAAGTTACTTTATCTGATACCCCCGCAGCTACTGAACCCTGTAGAGTATCTCCTAGCTCTTTTAGGAGATCTCTTTGTAGTCTAGTAAAATGTGTGAGATAGTTCAACGATCAGAGAGCAAAGGCCGCTGAACTAAACATGTGCTTTCCATATCTGTCCATGATCCTAGAATCCTTATTAGGAGGATGGACAGATGCAGAAGTTTCTGACAATTTCTTCTTGGTGGCTGCCGCCACTACCACCATGGCATCAACCGGTATTCTTTTGGTTATAAAGGCCTTGTCCTGGGGAGAAGTTATAAATTTATTAGGCCTCCGAGGGACAGGTTCCATGGTATCCGGGGACTCCCATGCCTTTCGAGAGACCAGTTCCATCGGAGCATCAAAAGGCAGAGACACCCAAGTGGTGGAGGGCTGAGACCCGAAAGCCTTCAGGAGGACTGACTCATCTTCAGTAGGGTTAAAGGACTTCCAGCCACCCATCTGTTTAAGAATTTCCAAGATATCTGCAAAGGAGCTATCCTCCGAGAGGGACCGTGGGGACCCTTCTGACTCATCTAAGTCAGTGTCTGAAGTGATGGATTCCTGTGGGGAATCCAGATGCTTCCTCTTACATAACCTCTTTCTGGGAACCTCATCAGTGGTGGCTTCTGGTGAGGTCTTGAAAGAGCAGGGTTCGCCCAATGGGGCATCCTGAGGCTCTGGGCCTCTATGCTTTTGTGAGATCTGTGAAGCACAGGCTCTTTAGGGGAGGAGGTTACTGGTCCTAGTTATGTGGAGTCCCGAGGGAACAATACTCTTCTCATGGCATCGAAAGCCCCCTGGCTCTGATGAGAAGGAACCCTTGAATCCAAAGAGGCAGGTGACTTCCTCCGCAATGAAGTGGTGGGCTCTGAGCCCAAGGTAGGCGCTGAATTCATCCGAGCCGAAGTTCCGAGAGGCAAAGTCAGAACCAAAAAGTTGGTTCGACTATCCTCTCCAGACCTGACCAGCGAGTGTCGGCTCCTAGACGTTATGGTTGGCACCAAGGAAGTCTGAGTTGTCGGAACCAACAGGCGTGGAGCAGGTGTCAGTTCCGACGGTTCCACAATCATCAGCTCTGAACACTCTGGCTCCGAAACCTTGAGCTGGGTCGGAGGAAGAAAGGAAGAAGCAGGAAGGGTTTTGGACAGTTCTGAAGCTCCGATGGTCAGCACCAACAAAATTTTGGCCAGCGTCGGTGTCTGCAGAAGCCTCTGCACCACACAATCCACATCCATGTCCGAAAACCTTCTGGACCAAGAAGAGGTCACAGATGACACCACTGACTGGAGAATAGGCGACTTGATGGTAGGAGATACCGGCTCCAAAACTGAGGACCGGATCCTACCAACAACTGTCGGTTCCGATATCTGTTGCAGCAGCAAATGAGATTTGGGGGAAGCACCAGTGCATCATGGGATAGGGAGTAGGCCACCAGCTGTTTGAAAACCTTGAGGTTTTGCATTTTGGCCGAGTCGGAGCAGAGGATCGGGTCCGAACCCATCAGTAAGAATGAAGGCGAGATTGAACAACTTCACATGTAGCTGACTCCAAGTCTGACTGCCGACGAGTCACGAGTTGAGTCCCACAGGGTTCAGTCCTGGGTCCTCTCCTGTTTGGTATCTACTTCTCTGAAGTTCAGCAATGGAAGGAACAGGAAACTGTGGAAACTCTGATGCAATGTTGAGGGGTGATAGGCCAGCGAGTTCCCATGATAGAGCAACGGACAGCACAGGATGAAATTGATGAAAATGTATCACAAGAAAATGCTATAGAACCTTCTATAGAATACATACTGACAAAAAACCCACAAAACTAGTGAAAACAAAAAAAAGAGCGGATTTGTAGAACTAAACTCCTTTATTGGTAAACGCTTTCGTTGGCAAAAGGTAAGCCAACTTCTTCAGACCATCGAAAAACATACAAGATACAATCCCATGTAAAAAGGAATGCCTTTTATACACAGTGTTAGTCTAATCAAGCAATCAATTAATTAAATAAAAAACAATCAGCAATAAAAAAACACAAGTAACCATTTGTTTGCTGAACCAGAGATTTGTTTTACATAAGTTTTACTAAAATCAGTAAACCTTAGACAATAAACTTTCTCAAGCCTAATTTATCTCAATATTAAAAATACCAAATCACCCAGTCTTGTGATGGTAACATATTTACTTTAAAATTACTACATTTTTAAAACCATGTATATTAAAAGATCCTAAATGGATCTATTTATTCAAAAAGGCTTGTAATGCTTATCTAGCTAAGGCTTTTATTTGGAGTAAACATTTGATAGATACATATTCATTTAAACCCGGCATAATATAAGCCATGGTACGGATCTGCCATGCCAATTCTATTTCCTTGAGTTTAAGTTGCCATGGGCCACCCCTGCTGCTACAGTCTACTTTTTGCAAGACAATAAAACTGAACTTATGGTCTGGTTGTTCTATTATATGCCTTGCTAGGGCATTTGTACTGATCTGCCTGTCAATGTTATATTGATGCTCGTATATCCTTTGCTTGAGCTTTCGTTCTGTTTTTCCAGTATAGTAACCTTAGCATTGATTGCAGACAGCCCCATATACTAACCCTTGGGAATCACATGCATGTCTACTCCAAATTTGATAGGTCTTATCTCTGATGTTAACCTTATTAGCCACTTTAATATGTTTACATTGGGCACATCTTCCACATTTAAAATTGTATCTTGTATGTTTTTCGATGGTCGGAAGAAGTTGGCTTACCTTTTGCCAATGAAAGCACTTACCAATAAAGGAGTTTAGTTCTACAAATCCGCTCACCTTCTATAGAATGCCTGCAGGGACTGGACTACAGACCCTGGGAACTATCGCCCCATTAGCCTGACGAGTCTGATATGCAAAGCTATGGAAAGCATCATCATGAACATAATAAGCAAAGATATAGGGAATCTCCAAACTCTGGATCACATGCAGTTTGGTTTTGTAAAGGGCAGATCATGCCTGCTCAACTTGGTCAACTTCTTTGAGTCAGTCACCAGAGCTGTGGATGAAGGCAAGGTGGTTCATACAGCCTACCTTGATCTGGCCAAGGCCTTTGATACCATTTCCCACTCAGGAATAATAGAAAAATTCACTAAGCTAAGTATCTACCCCTGTATCACTAGGTGGATTGCAAACTGGCTCACAGATAGAACCCACACAGTGTGAAAGTAGCTGACTTCAAGTCAGAATGCCGACCAGTCATGAGTGGAGTCCTTCTGGGTTCAGTTCT
Source organism: Protopterus annectens (assembly GCF_019279795.1). Taxonomy (NCBI): domain Eukaryota; kingdom Metazoa; phylum Chordata; order Ceratodontiformes; family Protopteridae; genus Protopterus; species Protopterus annectens. Next base: position 143,637,220 of record NC_056747.1, read on the forward strand.
GGGTCCTCTCCTATTTGATATCTACTTCTCTGAAGTCCAGGCCAACACAAAGGGACTGTGGCTGACAAAGTTCACAGACAATTGTGAATTGGGAGCTATTATTAACTCCCAGAGTGATGTTGACATCCTAGAGAAAGGCCTCACTGAGACTAACAACTGGTGTCAGAATCATGGCCTTAAGCTCAATGGCAAAAAAATTTTGTCATCATCCCTTTTGGGAAAAACCCGGTTCACATGAATTACCACATTAATGGTAGTCCACTGAACATAGAAGGCATTATAGGAGATCTAGGAACACAGGTTGACAGTAAACTCTCTTTTGACCACTACATTGCCACTGTGGTCAGAAAGTCCTTCTATGTAGCACATCTCATTACTAAGGGTTTTGCATCCAGGAAGAGAGAGGTCATTGTCAACCTCTACTCTTCCCTCATAAAGCCAATCATTGAGTACAATGCCCCATTTGGCATGTACCTCACTAAACACCTGCAACAACTGGAGAGGCTCCTATGCCTTAGACATTTGTCCTATATGGACAAACTAAAATACTTCAACTATTCTCTGTCTTATATCGCCTACTTAGAAGCGATCTCTGCGTGACTTATAAAGCCATGTCTGACCCAGCTCTGTTACAAATGCTACATCTAAAGAAATCCCTCCACACCGCATACTCCAGGGACCTCAACCTCACTACCACAATCAACAGAATGTGCTGGAGGGGAAGATTCATAACCCAGAGATTGCCCATGATATGGAATAGACTTCCCATACACGTCAAGCAGAGCACTTCACTGGCCCTCTCCAAGAGAAATCTTGATGAGTGGATGGGAAATAGAAAATTCACCCCAGGGATCACTCCAGTGGTTTTACTCGACAGAGGCACTGGGAACTAAGGTCAGGTGGTACGATGCCAGGGTAATCCTATGGGCTAGGCTTGTAAAGGCGCCAGAGCCATTAGCCTAGTACACACCTATGAACCTATAACTTCAACTTCTATTTTTTTTTTACTTCTGCCTTATTGAGCTTCTTTTCTACCTTCCATCTTTGTGTTATTTTTTTATTGTGAAATTTTTACATATCTGGATGCCTTTGCCTGTATTTCTCTTCAAATATCTTTGGGGCTGCCTTCTTTACATTCATTCATTTGGCTATCTTCTTTGCATAAATATTGCACCATATCAAATCTCTCTTTCTTTCCCATGTCCATATTTCTTTTTTATACTTTTCAAATAGCTCTTGATTTTTGTTGCTTATATTTTCGCACTTCCTCAGATACCTCTTTTTCCAAACAGATCAAGGTTTCTTGATCTATATACTGTTTTTCACAAATCTGTTGCATTAATGATGAACACAAATTTTCATTTGAAGCTTCTGACAGTTTTTCTTGTGGAAGTATTCTTCTTTCCTCTAATTTCTCTTAATCGTTTTGTATATTTTGTGTCTGGAAAGTCTGGGCTTTTGCATAATAGTAACAATACATACTTTTTTTCTTATCCTCAATAGTCCACTTTATCATCTTTATGGCTCTTCTTTGGCCTATCAGTTTTTGTGATTTTTGTGGACTGCTGCTTCCTCCTATAACAGGGTGGGGGCATCCTCCCCCTGGGCCTGGCCTGGCCCCATTGTAGGAATGTTTCCGTATTTTGAGGATTCTACACTGTCAACTTTTCCAGTCTTGCCACCACTGCGCCTATCAGGATTGGGCACTATTTTATCATGGGTCTTGTGCACCCAGCTATTTGTTTTAGCTTTTGACCTACTTCTGTCCATGATATATGCTATATAAATACAGTATATATATCGGTGTCACCTTGGTGAGATTTTGTGAAAACAGGGTCCACCTCGTGAAGGTACTCACCAAGACTTGATGAATTCAATTTCAGCACTACTACTCTCCTTTGCTTGCTGACTTTTCATCTCTCCATTCAGACCCTGTGAGTAATTGTATGATGTAATGTGTGAGGTATGATGTAATTTGGCCCTCCATGCTGACTCAGCTGTTATATATATATATATATATATATATATATATGTATAGGTCTACTACTTGACAACGGATTGTCACAACCGAAAATAAAAAGTAGAACCCCACTTCAGCAAAAGTGCACTTCAACGAAAGTACACTTTCGCTGAAGTCTAGGCGGCCGATCGCCTCACAAATAAAAAAAATATAACAAAAACATGCTTTTGCAGGGGAGCAAGCCCCCCTGCAACCCCCGTGTGAGAGGCTGTGCCCCCTACCTAAATATACCAACACCAAGATTGCACTACAATGAGGAAAAGGGAATATTTCCATTCCGCACTGTATTGTGATCTCCATAGTCAGTTTTCAAAGTTTCAGTACTTCGAACAACTAGGTTCGTACAAGTGAAGTTCGAAATACTGAAACTTCGACCAAAAACAGTACACAAGAAAAACTAATGTAATGGCGTCGGCTGCATGCCTTATACTCCTGACTACCTGACGTCATGGAAGATGAGACAGCAACCGACGCAGGACCCAAGACTTTGATAATCAGGCCAACTGAGGGCTACTGCAAGTAGATAACCCAAATGTAATGACTGCAACAGTGAAACACAAAGAACATCTGAGGAGTAGTTAATGCCAAAATAAAACTGGATGATGTATATAAATCTATAAACAGGTTAGCTGGTATACAAAGGCTATAAACAGGTTAGCTGGTATACAAAGGCTATAAGCAGGTTAGCTGGTATACAAAGGTTATAAACAGGTTAGCTGGTATACAAGGCTATAAACAAGTTAGCTGGTGTACAAGGCTATAAACAGGTTAGTTGGTGAACAAGGGTATAAGCAGGTTATCTGGTATACAAAGGCTATAAGCAGGTTAACTGGTGTACAAAGGCTATAAGCAGATTAGCTGGTGTACAAGACTATAAGCAGGTTAGCTGGTGTACAAGACTATAACCAGGTTAGCTGGTGTACAAGTCTATAAGCAGGTTAGCTGGTCTACAAGACTATAAGTATGTTAGCTGGTGTACAAGGCTATAAGCTGATAAGCTGGTGTACAAGGCTATAAACAGGTTAGCTGGTTTACAAGGCTGTAAGCAGGTTAGCTGGTATACAAGGTTATAAAGAGGTTAGCATGAATAAAAGGCTATAAACACAAACAGGTTAGCTGTTTTACAAGGTTATGAACAGAAACAGGTTAGCTGTTATACAGGACTATAAACAGGTTTTCTGGTATACAATGCTATAAGCAGGTTAGCTGGTGTTCAAGGCTATAAACAGATTAATGGGTGTACAAGGCTATAAGCAAGTTAGCTGGTGCACAAGGCTATACACAGGTTAGCTGGTGTACAAGGCTATAAACAGGTTTGCTGGTGTACAAGGCTATAAGCAGGTTAGCTGGTGTACAAGGCTATAAACAGGTTAGCTGGTGTACAAGGCTATAAGCAGGTTAGCTGGTGTACAAGACTATAAAGAGATTAGCTGGTGTACAAGGCTATAAGCAGGTTAGCTGGTGTACAAGGCTATAAAAGCAGGTTAGCTGGTATACAAGGCTATAAACAGGTTAGCTGGTATACAAGGCTATAAGCAGATTAGCTTGTAGACAAGGCTATAAGCAGATTAGCTTGTATACAAGTCTATAAACAGGTTGGCTGGTGTACAAGGCTATAAACAGGTTAGCTGGTGTACAAGGATATAAACAGGTTAGTTGGTGAACAAGGGTATAAAGCAGGTTATCTGGTATACAAAGGCTATAAGCAGGTTAACTGGTGTACAAAGGCTATAAGCAGGTTAGCTGGTGTACAAAGGCTATAAGCAGATTAGCTGGTGTACAAGTCTATAAGCAGGTTAGCTGGTCTACAAGACTATAAGTATGTTAGCTGGTGTACAAGGCTATAAGCTGGTGTACAAGGCTATAAACAGGTTAGCTGGTTTACAAGGCTATACGCAGGTTAGCTGGTATACAAGGTTATAAAGAGGTTAGCATGAATAAAAGGCTATAAACAGAAACAGGTTAGCTGTTTTACAAGGTTATGAACAGAAACAGGTTAGCTGTTATACAGGGCTATAAACAGGTTTTCTGGTATACAATGCTATAAGCAGGTTAGCTGGTGTACAAGGCTATAAACAGATTAACTGGTGTACAAGGCTATAAGCAAGTTAGCTGGTGCACAAGGCTATAAACAGGTTAGCTGGTGCACAAGGCTATAAACAGGTTTGCTGGTGTACAAGGCTATAAGCAAGTTAGCTGGTGTACAAGGCTATAAACAGGTTAGCTGGTGCACAAGGCTATAAACAGGTTTGCTGGTGTACAAGGCTATAAGCAGGTTAGCTGGTGTACAAGACTATAAAGAGATTAGCTGGTGTACAAGGCTATAAGCAGGTTAGCTGGTGTACAAGGCTATAAAAGCAGGTTAGCTGGTATACAAGGCTATAAACAGGTTAGCTGGTATACAAGGCTATAAGCAGATTAGCTGGTATACAAGGCTATAAACATGTTAGCTGGTGTACAAGGCTATAAAACAGGTTAGCTGGTGTACAAGGCTATATGCAGATTAGCTGGTGTACAAGGCTATAAGCAGGTTAGCTGCTGCACAAGGCTATAAGTAGGTTAGCTGGCGTACAAGGCTATAAGAAGGTTAACTGGTGTACAAGGCTATAATCAGGTAGCTGGTGTACAAGGCTATAAACAGGTTAGCTGGTGTACAAGGCTACAAGTAGGTTAGCTGGTGTACAAGGCTATAAGCAGGTTAGCTGGTGTACAAGGCTATAAACAGGTAAGCTGGTGCACAAGGCTATAAACAGATTAGCTGGTGTACAAGGCTATAAGCAAGATAGCTGGTTTACAATGCTATAAGTAGGTTAGCTATTGTACAAGGCTAAAAGCAGGTTTGCTGTTGTACAAGGCTATAAGCAGGTTAGCTGGTGCACAATGCTAAAAGTAGGTTAGCTGGCATGCAAGGCTATAAGCAGGTTAACTGGTGTACAAGGCTATAAGCATGTTAGATGGTGTACAAGACTATAAACAGGTTAGCTGGTGTACAAGGCTATAAGCAGGTTAGATGGTGTACAAGACTATAAACAGGTTAGCTGGTGTACAAGGCTATAAACAGGTTAGCTGGTGCACAATGCTATAAGTAGATTAGCTGGTGTACACGGCTATAAGCAGGTTAGCTGGTGTACAAGGCTATAAACAGGTTAGCTGGTATACAAGACTATAAACAGGTTAGCTGGTGTACAAGGCTATAAGCAGGTTAGATGTGTACAAGACTATAAACAGGTTAGCTGGTGTACAAGGCTATAAACAGGTTAGCTGGTGCACAATGCTATAAGTAGGTTAGCTGGTGTACAAGGCTATAAGCAGGTTAGCTGGTGTACAAGGCTATAAACAGGTTAGCTGGTGTACAAGGCTATAAACATGTTAGCTGGTATACAAGACTATAAACAGGTTAGCTGGTGTACAAGGCTATAAGCAGGTTAGCTGGTGTACAAGACTATAAACAGGTTAGCTGGTGTACAAGGCTATAAACATGTTAGCTGGTGTACAAGGCTATAAGCAGGTTAGCTGGTGTACAAGGCTATAAACAGGTTATCTGGTGTACAAGGCTATAAACATGTTAGCTGGTATACAAGACTATAAATAGGTTAGCTGGTGTACAAGGCTATAAGCAGGTTAGCTGGTGTACAAGACTATAAACAGGTTAGCTGGTGTACAAGGCTATAAACATGTTAGCTGGTATACAAGACTATAAATAGGTTAGCTGGTGTACAAGGCTATAAGCAGGTTAGCTGGTGTACAAGACTATAAAACAGGTTAGCTGGAAGATAAGTAAGAGAAGACTGTCAAGCATAATAAAAGAGCTTGCTTGTATTAAAGCTTTTTGTACATACAACTGACTACAATTTATGATAATACTTATCTGGACACCATGGTTGACATTTTTTAGACTTTTAGTGAGAAATTTTCATAAAGACAAAATAGTCCCATGTGAGTAATTAAGGAACCTATCAAGGTTTTTCTTTTTTAGCCAGTTAAGCCCAATTTCCCACAATTCAGGGGTGACCCAGGAACACTCACTTGTTAAATGCCTCGCTAAGAATCACATAGTAGGCAAATGGCAAGGACTCAAACCCTGTACCCTTGACTACAGAAAGAACCAGTTGTTGTTACTCGTGCCCCACCAGAGTCACTCCTGTTGGTGTCCTTCACCAGCAATGAGCCTGAATATTATCAGACAACTGTTGGCCATGAATGTTATAACAAAAAGAAATGGTCTTGGAAACCAAGGCTGAGACTGTTTCCTTAGCAACTGCCAAACCCAATGTCCTGATATGAAAAGAAACACAAAGTTGATCAGATTTATGAAAGGCCTTTCTTTTGTCTAAATAATATCAGATCTGTCTATGCAAGTCCAAGTTATGAAGAAGCTTCTCACTAGAAGGCTGCACAGAAGGAAGAAAGCTGGATAGACTGACTAAGGGGCAGCTTATAACCATCTTGATCAGAAAAGAAGCATTCATATAGACAGAGACAATGTCTTTATGAAACCCCCCCCAAAAAGGAGGGGCCACCATCAAGGTCTGTAGTTTAGATACCCTGCTGGCAGAAGTTAAAGCAACCATTAAAACAGTCTTCCAGGTGCAATTTTACAAAGAAAAAGAAACAACAGGCTCAAAAAGAACCTAAGTCAGCTTTTCAAGTACAAAATTAAGATTCCAAGGAGGAGGAATGGGCTTTCTCGGGGGTCTAATATGAAGGACACCTTTAAGAAACTGCTTGACCTCAAACCTAGAGGCCAAAGGAAGAGTAAGTGGCAGGTAGAAGTGGCTGACAAGTGGGCTTTCGCTGAAGAATATGCCAAGCCAGCATGTGGCAGTTCATGCAGGTAAGAAAGAACCAAGTGGGCCCACCACTGAAAACGGGTCCAGATGATGTTTAAGATACCAAACAAAAGAATCTCTTCCATTTGGACAAATATGATTTTCTGGTATTGGGTTTCCTGGACTCCTGAAGGACCCGAAGCACGTCCTCAGAAAAATGGCGTCAGAAAGGAATCAAAACCCTATCACCCAAAGCATCAGTTGAAGAGTAGACAGACGAGGGTGAAAGAGAGTTCCTTTGTCCTGTGTGAAAAGATCCATGGGGTGAGGTAACTTGTGATGATTGCCCCTTGTCAGATGGAACACTATTGGTAGCCAGTGCTGTCTGGGTCAAAAGGTAGCCAGTGCTGTCTGGGTCAAAAGGTAGTCACCAACAAAATTTTTGGAGAGTCCTTCACAATTTTGTGAAGGACCCTTTGAAGAAGAGGAAGGGGGGGGTACAGGAACATTCCGTTCCAAGAGAATGATATGGCATCCACCTTCCAAGCCAAAGAACTTGGTACTCTGGAACTGAGGGAGTTGCCTGTTCAGAGGGGAGGCAAAGTGATCCACTTGAGAAATACCTCACCAATGAACTATGTCCAGAAACACATCTCTATGAAGCATCCATTTGTTAGGCTGTGTCCTGGGCCTGCTGACAGAATCTATCACAAGATTGCATTCTGAAGGTATATAGACTTCCTTCAGAGTGACCTGCAGACTGATGGCTATTTCCCATGCCTGAAATGTTAACTTGCAAAGTGTTCCCCAGTTTGTTGATATACCACATGACTGTGGTGTTGTCCATATAAGCCTTCAAAGGACCTAGGAACCACAGCACATGGAAAGCCTGAGTGGCTGAAATGAGAGCCCACATTTCCTTGACGATGTGATCCACCGTCTGTTGACAGGACCAAAGGCCCTGCACCTTCACTGTGCCTGAAACAGCTCCCCACCCCAGCTCTGATGCATCTGTAAATAGTTCCTGAGACAGCTGAGGAGGGTGAAAAGGGACACCTGGATTGAGAGATAGCTGCCAAACCTACCAATGAAATTCAAGTTTGAGACAAGGGAGGAGAGGAATGAGATAGTCCAGTGGGTGCAGGTGTTGAAGCCAGACTGATTTCAGGTGCCACTGAAACTTCTTCATATGAAGCCAGTCCCAGGGACGCAGGAGAAAAGTGGATGCCATGAACCCCAGAGCTCCCTAGTTGGAAGAGGGGACAGGGATAGCAGGAACAGAAAATAATTTGTGAGGGTCAAAACATTGGAGGATGGAAGAGATGCCAGCATTGAAATAGTCTGGAACCTGCAGCCTAGGAAAATGTGATCCTGAGATGCAGTCAGCACTGAATTCTGAAGCTTGACAGTGAACCCTAGGCTGTGCAACAGAAGCTGTGTAAAATGAAGATCCTGCACCAGCTTGGAATGGGATGGAGCTGCAGCAAGAGGTTGTCCATATAAGGAACTATCTGAATGCCCTGCAGCCTGCAAAAGGCAACTACAGGGACTATACATTTGGTAAACACCCCTGGTGCTGTGGAAAGACAAAAGGGCAAAGCTGAGAACTGAAAATGAGAGGAAGAAACAAAAAACGCAAATATCGCCTGAATAGAGGGTGGATGGGAATGTAAAGGAAAGTGCCCTTCAACCCCAAAGAAACCCGAACTGCTTCGGGGAGCAACAGAAAAAACAGAGTCTGAAGAGAGAGCATTCAGAAGGAAGGCACTATGAGAAAGGTGTTCAGAAAGGAAAGATCTAGAATAGGTCTCAAAGATCCTTCTTTCCTGGGGACTAGAAACATCCTAGAATAAAACCCAAGCCTCTCTCTGTCTATGTAACTAGCAGAATGGCACCCTGGTCCAACAGACCCTGCAATACCCCTGGAAAATGAGGAAGCTGTTCTGTCGGGGGGTTAAGGAATTCTGGAAAATGAAAGAAGGGCCCTTAATGGCAAGAAGTAACCCTGCCAGATGATAGACAGAACCCAGATGTCTGTGGTAATTAGCAGCCAAACTGGGAGAGAAAGAGAAAGCCTGAGGGACAAGAGAACCTGGCCAAAGGAAGGGAGGGTAGAGAGTTAGATAGATGTAGATTTGTCAGGAAAGGACTGCTTCTTGGCTCTGGGCATTTCAGTAGGCTTGTCAGAGAAAACTCACCTAGCAACATTCTTACCTTTGGAAGACTATATAGGCAACCTATGTAAAACAGTCTTACTAGGATAGTTCCGCTGAAATTTAGGAATAGAGGAGACAAAGATCTGCTTCAAATCTTTCATAACTTTACCTTGATCCTGTAAGGTTCTGAAAAGATCAAACACAGCAGTACCACACAAATTCTGGTTATCCAAGGAAGCAACCAGATGTTTTGCTTTGATATCATCGGCAAGGCCTGAAGGAGAAGCCAGGAGTAGTGCCTTATCACACAGCCCAAGGGAGTAGTCCTAGAGTATGCATCTGCTGCATCATAGATACATTTGATAGAGTGATAGCCAACCTAAAAGGTGGAACCCAGAGAGCTGAGGCTTTACCTTCAGAGTCAGGCATAACCGAAACAAGTTTCCCAACTTGGGAGAGAAAAAACTGTATGTACCTTGTCAAATGAATTTGGTAACTGATGGCCCTGAAGGGCTAAGGCAGCAGAAGTGTATACCTTTTTACCAATCCTCTCCATGGCTCTGCTGTCCTTATCTGAAGGAAGGAGCTTTAAAGGCAACAACTAGAAGGCTTATTAGTAGAAACAGAATCAGGGGAAGGGCATTTATACAGAAACCTGGAGGCATCCGGCATCTTACAGAACCTATCAGGTTTGTTAGGAGATGAAGGCTGAGAATGTGGTGTCAGGGAAGCAGTAGAAAAGAATCTAATACAGCAGCCAACACAGGAGGGACAGCTGAAGGTTTACAGCAGTGCATTTGTTATACTCATAATACATCTTCTGCACATCCAGAACTTGTGAACAACCCCATTTGAAATGCTTCGTCATGCCCAGGACTGTCACCAAAGGAAAGCACCTGCAAAGAAGAATCAGGACTGACAGATTCATATTCTAAAGGTGAAGGTAACTGGGAGGAACAGACAAAGGAGTCAACCTCAGAATCAGAAGGAACAGACAAAGGAGTCAACCTCAGAATCAGAATCCCCATCTGAAGACTTTGGGTCCATAGCCCTCTTAGGAGTACAGGATCAAGGAGTAGTAGTAAGTGAAACCCCATGAGGAGACGTCAACACCATCAAGGCATTGAACAAGCCTTGAGTAAGGTCCTGTCATTCCTTTTGTGGATTCCTTGGAGTAGCCACCATATGCTTAGTATTTTGCCTTTTCTTCATAGGGACATCCATTCTTACAAAATGAGGAGTTTTGGACCCCTGACTACATTCGATTAAAGTACCCGGCACCACTTCCCCTACAGGAATTTGAGGAATCTCCTTAGGCCCCTCAGAAATGACCATCCATGGTTCCCCCTTAATGTCTGCAGAAGACATTTGTAAGGCCTCAGAGGATATGTGAGAAGCAGGTTTTGTACTGACCTCCAAGAAGACCAAAACACAACCAATACTTGCCGGGTGAAGCACTCTCAGTAAAAAAGCACAAATGTAAAAACGTAACAGAGAGATGCACCATGAACTGCAAAATCAAGAACACTTTCCAGGTCAATAAAATCCACGATTTAATATGATAAAACAGAAGGACAAACTGGTAAACTGCAGTTGGTTAGCGCTTTCACGTTGGAATCAACGCTTCATCAGACATCAATGCAGTCAGGTAAGATTTCCTTAAATACATACTTTAACCCATCAAGGTACGTTGTCTTTGTTTTTTTGTTTTTTTCTCGAAGTTACAGAACTTCGATCATATGGTGTCGACCATATGGTATTTGAAAATCCGTAACTTCGATTTTCTAATAGGTAACCAAGAACAGCTACAGTCATTTCCCTGCATAAGGGAGGACCTTCCACAGACTCACACAACTACAGACCTATATGTCTGACCAGACTCATATGCAAAGTCATAGAAAGAACCAATTAATCAGGACAAAAGGAACCTCCAAACACTTGACGCAACTGAGTATGGATTCATCAAGGGCAGGTCATGTTTACTTGACCTAGTGGATTTTTTTTTTTAAAAGGGTACCAAAACAATAGTTAAAGGAAAATCAAGTACACTCCACATAACTCGACCTGGTTAAGCTTCTGACACAATTCCTGACTCAGGCATAGTAGAAAAGTTAAATAAACTGGGAATAAACCCATATGTCATCTGCTGGATTGCCAACTGGCTCACAGATGTGATGCAGGAAATTGAGATAAGGGAATCTACCGCCACAAAGAGAACAGTCATCAGTGGGGTCCCACTGGATTCTGTGCTGGGACATCTCCTGTTTGGCATCAACTTTTCTGAAGTAAAAGCCAATACCTATGGACTTTGGCTGACTAAATTTGCAGATGACTGCATGCTGGGAGGAGTCACTGAATCCCCAAATGTCTTAGCCATCATGCAGGGAGGTTTACCCCAAATAAATAAGTGGTGCCAAAATCATGGACTGAAACTAAATGTAAAAAATGCATTACTTTGGGAACTACCACATCAACAAAATGCCCCAAGAGTTGACCCCACTGTTTGGGTTTGGGAACTTGTATGGACAGTGACCTACCTTTTTACTGTGTGTCCATTGTTGAAAGAAATTCCTTCTATACTGCACAGCTTATAAACAGTGGGATTGTATCTAGGTCTTGAGATGTCTTGCCCCACTTACTCAGCCCTCCTTAGGCCAGTCATTGATTATAATTCTCCTTTTGGCATGCATCTGTCCAGGCATATGCAACAACTGGAACGCCCACAGAGATACCTTACTTAAAGGATATAAGGCATAAACTAAATGTCCTACATCAACTGACTCAGAGCCCTGTCACTGTACTCAATAACCTACAGACTGCTAAGAGGTAACCTGTGTGTGGCTTACAAGGCATCCTCTGACCCATTACTGATGGATTTATTGCACGTCAGCAAGTCAAATGGCATCTGAAATACTCAGTCTAGGGATCTAAACCTCTTCTGCAACATCAACAGAACAACTTTGGATGGACAGGTATAGGATCATAGGAGGGTACTAGGCTAATGACCCTAGGGCTCTTTTAAGCCTAGCCAAGTTTTATTCTTATTTCCACAATCAGCAGCTATCACCCGTGTCCATGAGAGAGACAGGTGGAACCCTGGGGTGAATTTACGGTTACCCATTCAATCATCCAGACTGCAAGAGAGCTAATGAGGTGCTCTGCTTGACATGAAGAGGGAGTCTGTTCCAAAGATGCGGCAACCTCTGGGAGACGAATCTGTCCCTCCAGCAGGTTCTATTAAAGTCACATACCATGTTAAGGCCTTTAGAGCAAGTAACCCGTGTACCATTTGACATACAAATATGCAGCATTTCCAATAAAGCAGGGTCAAAGACTGCCTTGTATGCAAGGCAGAGATCTCCTCTGAGTAGTCTGTATGAAACAGAATAAAGTGACAGAGATTTCAGACGATCCTCAAAGGAAAGATATTGAAGACCTTGAATTTTCCTTGTGAGGAACCTTTGTGGTCTCTCCAATTGCAGCAGGTGCTGGAAAGGTACATACCAAAAGGGCACTGTACTCAGTTATTGGCATGATGAGAGAAGAGTACAGGGAGGTTAGAACTTCTTTTTTTCTGGAGGCAATGCTCTTACTTATGAGATGAACAATATAGAATGCCCTTCTTACCACTGTGGAGACATGATGATCAAAGGTAAAGTTGCTGTCAACCTGTGTGCCCAGGTCTCTCACCACTGAGTGTGTACTTAGGGTGTTGTTATTGATGTGGTAGTTAGCAGGAACATCGCTCTTACTTGAAATGGATGATAACACATTTTTTACATTAAGTTTAAGGCCACGACTTTGGCACCAATCATTTATTTGTGTAAAACCTTCTTGTAGGATGTTGACATCATTTGGAGATTCTAAGACCACTCCCAGTTTGCAGTCATCAGCAAAGGTTGCCAGCCACAGACCTTTAGTTTTAGCTTGTACTTCGGAGAAATAGATTCCAAACAGTAGATGTCCCAGGACTGATCCCTGTGGAACACAACTGGTTACAGGTTTGCTGTTTATACGTTCATAGGTGTTTACTAGGCTAACAACCACAAGGGCGTTTTTAAGCCTAGCCATGCATCCCAAATCTCTGACAAGTTCTGATACCCTTGATAAGTGTATGTATGGGCCTGGGAGATGAACCATTTACAGGTTACCTATTTGCATTAGAGACATAGGTGCCAAACCATGGATGGATTTCCGGTTTCTCATCAAATTGTCCAAGTTACACTTGAACTGGGTTAGGGAGGAACTCTGCTTCGCATGAATGGGGAGTCTGTTCCATAGATAGGGAAGTCTCTGGGATACATACCTATCTCTCCAGTAGGTCCTATTTATATCACAAGTATGGTTTAAGTCTTTAGAATGGGTAATGCTGCTACTTTTTGTTTTGTGGATATGCAGGAGGCACATCAGAGTGGGGTCTGACAATGCCCTGTACGTCAGGCATAGCTTTCCTCTCAGAAGCCTGTAGGGATAGGGTCTTGAGGTGGTCTGCAAAGGACATATTACTTACGCCCTGTATTCTTTTAGTAAGGAAACTCTGTGGACGTTCCAGTTGTTGGAGATGCCTGGTTAGGTACATACCAAAGGGTGCATTGTCCTCAATGATAGGTCTGATGAATGCCGAATACAGTGCAACAATGACTTCCTTGGACTTAGATGCCATACCTTTGTTTATAAGTTGCGCAACATAGAATGATTTCCTCACCACTGTAGGCACGTGATGATCAAAACCTAGATTACTATCTGTGTGTGTCCCTAAGTCCCTGACTACTGGGTCAACTCTAAGGGGTGTGTTGTCAATATGATAGTTACCAGGGATGGATGACTTCCCAAAGAATACTTTTATGCATTTCTTGGCATTTAGTTTTAGTCCATACCACTGCCACCAGTTATTTGTCTGTCAGCCCCTCCTGGAGAATATTTGTGTCAGTGTGAGATTTAATGACAGCTTCTAATTTGCAATCATCTGCAAATTTAGTCAGCCAGAGACCAATGACATTGGCCTTGACTTCTGAGAAGTAAATGTCAAAAAGGAGTGGTCCAAGGACTGATCCCTTGCATGTGGATTCCCCTATTTTGACTATATGGGTTCTATCAGTGAGCCAGTTAGTGACCCATCTAATGATATAAGGATTGATAACTAGCTGGGGGAGTATGTCAATGATACCTGAGTGGGGGATAGTGTCAAAAGCCTTGTCTAAGTCTAGGTAGGCTGTATGCACAGATTTCCCTATGTTAAGGGCCTTGGTGAATGTGTCAAAGTCGTCCACCAGATTTAACAGGTATGATCTCCCTTTGACAAATCCAAACTGAGTAGGGTCAAGTGTTAGGAGATTACCTATATCTTTGTTGATAAGGTCCATGATGATACACTCCATTTCCTTGCAGATAAGGCTAGTCAGGCTAATAGGTCTATAGTTCCCAGGGTCAGTGGAAGAACTACCTTTGGGCAAGGGGATAACAGTTGCCTTTTCCCATTCAGCTGGTGCTTAGACTATGATTGAAAAGAGTACCCAATGGTGTTGCTAATTTTTATTTGAGCCCATGTAGGATGCAGCCTGGGATGTTATCAGGTCCCATAGATGCTATGTTTTTGACCTTAGAGAGGGCATTCATGACCTGCTCTTTAGAGATACAAGGTAGAGGACAGGTGGTAGGGATGTCATAGGGTACGTGTGGTGGAGACATGAGAGTGACGTTTTTCACAGAACCTGTTAGATAACAGGTTAGCAATGTCCACAGGATTAGTATATGTAGTCTAATTAACTACTAGTTCGGCACTAATCTGGGCCTTTCCTTTTATATTACAGATGTAATTAAAGGACACCTTATGGTTGTCCTTAGTTGAGGAAGCTAATCTGGATTCATAGTTAGCTTTGCAGGACTTCACAAGAAGTCTTATTTGCTTGTTTAAGCTGAGGAGGGTGTGTTTCCAGTTTAGGGATCACTCCCTCTTACTCTTAGACAGCCATTTCTTCCTCTTGTTCTAAACCTGTTAATGGCAGTTGTCTACCAGGCAGGTTTGCTCTTCCATGAGGAGCTTGTTTTGGTCCTGTTAGGTACGGCTGAGTCAATGCAGTTATACAGGTGTTTGTATAAAGCACTTTTGTAGAACTCTGCATAGTTGCTAATTCCATCTGAGGGGGGAGATGCAGTGAAGCTATTTATACTCCCATAAGAGGTTATAATCTGCTTTGGAAACGTTTTTTATTTAGCTGCTGCTAGGGGGGTCAGGTGTGATAGTTACTTCGAATAAGACTGATTTGTGGTCAGATCTCACCAAGGAAGACTTTACAGTGGGGGTGCTACAGTGGTCCCCATATTGGTAAAAAACAGATCCAGGATATTGGCACCCCTTGTGGGGGTGTCAGCCAGGTGGTCAGAGCATTGGAGTTAATGAAGTGGAGGAACCTTTGGGCAAGTGAGTTTGTGCACAAGTAATTTACCCAGTCAATTGATGGGTAGTTAAAGTTGCCCAAAACCATTGTGTTTGGGTGTATCTTAATAGACTCAAGTAGATCCAAATAGGCAGAGTGAGTGCCCTGATTCATGGAGGTGGGTCCTGTAGCTGGCAATGACTTGAATAGGTGTCCTACCAACAGTAATTGCACCTAAAGTATCTCCAGGGAATCATGCTGTCTAAACACTCTGGAGGTGTATTTATCTTTAATGAATATTAATACACTGCCTCCTTTAGTTTTCACATCTTCAGTTTGTGGTCTGAATGCGTGGAAGAAGGTACAGCCTAATATGGCTGGGGTGCTTTCCACAGCTTTGCACAAGGTCTCCATGACTGCGCAAATGTCTATGTCTTCCAAGGTGAGGGCTGCTTCCAGTGAGTGCAGTTTCATGTTAAGACTACTAGGGTTTAGCAGTATAACCTTGCGGTTGTTTTTAGATGGAGTTTTTACGTTGGGAATTTTATTCTTGAGACACTGCCTAAAGGAGGCACTATGGGTGTGGAAAGAGCCTTGGCCATTAGCCGAAATCCCAGGGATGACAGATGAAGACTATCTCTGGCAAAGCATCAAGGGCTGTCGATCATGTCATCCCAGGCTGACAGACACTGTATCCCCTTAGAATGACACCAGAAGCTAAGCCAATTATTGAAGTTAATTATTTTCTGTTTGTAGTGAGGCATCATCCTAGGTGAAGGTAAAATGCTGCTTAAGGCTAGGGACATACCAGCCTGAGACACATAGTCCAAGAGCTCAGTCCTGTCTTTTCATACAGTCCAGAGAGGTACGTCTCAAGTCGTTCACACCAACACAGACTATTATGGAGCCATAACCGTATCTCTCAAAGAAGATACTGCTGCTCTAGAACAGACTCCCCATCCAGAAAAAAGTTCATCCCTGCCCATTTTCAATCACAACTTGGATCTATATATGGGAAACAGAAAACGTACCCCAGGATTGCCCCTGTACTACTAAAGGACAGAGGCAACCCACAAATACTTTATCTCATGCATGGGTCCCTTCAAACTATCTATGGTATGATCCCAGTTATTCTCTTTAGGGTGGAATATATAATTATCGACTATGGGATGGGTAAGGGCAGTCTCTAACCAAATGGGACACGTTAATTCGAGCACAAAAAGGGAAACGGTCTAGGCATAAAATTGTCTGCAATGGCAGCTAGCCTAGTATTTATCCAGGAACCTTAGCAGCATAGACTTTTAATCCCCTACACTAACTGCGAGGCAGTATCATTAAAATATATCAAGTTATGATTCATTTTCTTTTTTTGGTTTTCCAGTTGCTCCTAAAATATCTGACTCATCTAAGGGCAGGGTCAGCACTGAATTGAGATCCTGAAGCCCAGTGTTTACTTGATATGATGAATGTATGAATCTTGTTGTTTATATGTCAGTCTCTGTTTCTTTGCTGTTGGATGTGTAATCAGTATTATTTGCTGATGACATTCCCAAGACTGGTCATGTTCTTACTGTTTTTTTCCCCCCAATTTTAGATGAAACTTTTAAAGGCTAGCAGGACTGTGTCATGCACATGTGCCCTTGTGGAAAACACAGTTCCCTGTATTAAAACAGTTATTAGCATTTCAGTTTACTGAGCTTTTTAATGCTGTGTTCACTAGAGTGCTTGATTATTAATTCATTGAGGTATTAGAATGCTACTGGCTGGCTAGTATGTTAACGTAAAATAGGTGACGTGGAAGCTTGTTTGCGATTGCCCCTCCTGGCTAAGGTCAGGTTAGGTTAGGAGTGAGTTGGAGGTATGACAAATTATAATTTGGAGATGATTAAATATGAGATTTAACTGTCAAGAACTGTTTTCTCGGTTGGAAAGTTATTACTGCTGTCAGTAATTCTGTCAGAGAAGGCTCTAAGGTCAACACAGACTAGGCTGGAGTGAAATCACAAAAGTTCAAGGAAATACTCAGGGCTCTGGTACCTCAGGAAGAAGTAGAAATAGCTGAAGTCAAAAAAGAATAGCAATGTCTCAAAAAAGAATATGTGAGGACTACAGAACTGATATGTGGTTCAGCAGGTATGGTAATGAGGTGCATAATTAAAACTGGGTGGTGGAATACAGAAGTCCAGGAAGTTATTAAAAAGAAATAAGTGCAGGAAAAAGGAGACAGAGAAGACAAATCTGGCTAAGAAGGAATGCTGGTTGGCCAATAAAGAAGCTAAGAAAGCATCCACAATAACAAAGATCAAGGCGTCAGACACGCTCCAACAGCTTCTGAAAAGTGACTCACCAGATGGCACAAATAAACTCTATCATGTTTGCAAGGCAAAGACAGAAAGAACAAGAAAAAAGACATCTGACAACCTTCATAAAGGATGCCAGCATCAATCTGCTTAGAAGTCCATAAAATGTCTTTCACTGAGGCTGTAAGAAATGTCCTTGCCAAAGCCTCCTAGATCCATGAAGACTGTCTCAGTGAAAAATCAAACTGTACATCACCTTCTGCTACTTCCAAAAGTCATCCCAGATCCAGTAAACAGAGCCACTCTACAAATAAAAACATGTTAGTGATCAGTGTCACTATAGTCGAAACCAATTCTCCTCTCACTAATCTGAACAATGGGTTGTTTTTCAGTTGCCAGAATCTTTGATGTCTCAAGTGCCCTTAAGGCCTTTCATCTGGCCAATATGACTAGGACATGATAATGGAACAAGTGGTTGTGAATCACCTGGCGGGCAAGAGATGTGTTGGAACTCTCCATGCATGCCACAACTGCACGCAAAACTCTGTTCCTGAGCAGAATCCTTCCTTCTCCCAGAAAGATGCCTAGCTACTAAGAGAAAATTGGATTCAAAAATTGGATAAATTGTTGGCGTCTTTTCAGGGGGATACAGCAAGTTTCAGCATGGAACGATTCGATAGCCCTACTTGCCTTACCAAAGATGTTCTACACCTCTTATTCCAAGGTTTAGCATACTGGCTAAAGCCCTTACTGCCCCCCCCCCAGTGACTTTTATAGGTACAGTCCAGCTGATAGACATCCCAACGTAACTAACATCCCAAATCCAAAACAGATCACATTAAGGTAGCTCTGGTCAATGCCAGAAATCAACAACAAAACTTCTAACCTTGAGGAAATATGTAGAGAGGGACATCATCCAAACACCCACTCCTTTTCATGCCGACCTGTCTTGGTCCCTTTGATGCCAGTAATAAGAGAGAGGCATCTGTCCTCCTTGGATGATAACATTACCTTGGGCACAATCAGTCCATCAATCCATCCAAAACCCCTTTTTCCCATGTGGTTGGGGTGTCACTTCAACAGTGACAATCATCTACAGCCAAAATTTACGCCACCGGGTGGCTATTCGTGCCAAAGTAGTTCATCGACACCACACACACACATGCAAACTCACAACTATAGACAATTTAGAGTGTCCAGTCCACCTAGTGTATGTCTTTGGAATGTGGGAGGAAACCGGAGTACTGGAGGAAATCCACACCAACACAGGGAGGATGTGCAGATTCCACACAGAAGGTACCCCAGCTGAGGATCGAACCGGGGAACTTCTTTCTTTGAAGCAAGAATTCTATCTGCTGCGCCACTGTGCCATCCATGTCTTTACCATCTGGCTAGTCACAACAACAGATCATTATTTGGAATGCTCATCTCCATCATCATAAGGGGTAATTCGATCACTACATAAATGTAGTGTCACTTTGTACTATTATGTATAGCATCTGGTGATGCTCAGCTCTCTTAAGTGAAAATGTTCACTTTACCGTTCACAAATCAGCCTTTGTTTTCATCTGTGTTATATTCTGAAAAAACAAGTAACAATGAACTCGAGTACATGTCCCTGGTGATTTTATCTACGCTGCTGAAAAAGTACTTTACCATAATCATATTTTTTTACATTTCCCCTATGATTAAGTCTGTACATCAGAAGTATTAATTTCTGCCTTTAAAAGTGTGAAGATCCAGTCATGCATTAACAAAATTTTACATATCATCTGTTATAAAGGAAGCATGCAATGTATGTACAACTTTCATGCTTCATTTCAGTTCATGGTAAATCAGCTGAACCTGTAATAAAAAAATTAAATTACAACTTTAAATGCCCATTACATAAGATTTGAGCCTACTTATACACCAACAAATGCACAGCGTATTTGCTTCCATTATACTAAACTTTCAGTATCCAAATATATTTAAAGGGCTAGACAACAAATTCAACAAACAAGTGCCATAACCCAGCTAAGATTAGGACGGCTTTATTGGTGGTTGTAGTAAAAGATGGTCATCTGAATATCTGAAGGACAGTATAACAAGGAATAATGTTTAGATGGCACTGAAGGTGTATGCATGAGAGTCCTTTGGACTGTGTTTTAAATACTTAACAGAGGGCTGATTCAAAAGATCATTTGGGAAAGATGCATTATGTTTCAGTAAAAACCCTTTATATGCAGCTGAAAGAACACAAATATTTCATCCATGACAGTAGAGTAGGTTTTGGAAGAAGGCTTCAGAATGATCCTGAAACTTCAATTAAAATGACAGGACCTGCTATAAGACTGAAACTTGAACGCTTCGGAATGCACTTCAGTGAAATAAAGGGTCTACTTTAGTTCAGCGAATGATCAGATGATCGAACGCCGTTAGGTTGAACATTGTCGAACTGGCAAAATAGCAAACGGCCGGAACAGCGAATTTTTTATTTGTTTTGTTTTATTTAGTGTTTTTGACTAGGTTGGAGATGGAAGGGCAGGAAGACAACATTGTTATACTTGTTTTTGTCTCTACTTTCATCTTTCCATATATCTTTTACTAACAAAATTGTATGCACCTTTCTTCACTACCTGTCTCACCCTCTCTCTTCTTATTTCATCCATTAACACATCTACACTTTCTTTACCTTTTATTACACTAATCCTACCAACAACTCTCCTCCTAGATATGTTCTAAAAACTAGGAAACAAATAACATCTGTTTTTATATAGATATATGTGGATGGCTAGTACATACAGCATATCTTATTTAAGTGTAATGCTGTCATACTCTGATATTATATACACAAAATATTCTTATTATCTAGCACTGTCTCTGTAACGTTTATGTATGTGCATGTCCATGCAAGTCCAAAAAACTGTATTCAGCTGCTTTTACAGTATTTGTGTTTCCTCCTCCTATTCCATTACTACTTCTTGTTTTTTCTGCTACTTGATCTCTAAAGTGTTCAAGTACATCTTCTCCGCTGCAATTACTACTGCTTGTTTTTAGCCTGTTTAAATTTTAAGTGTTATTCTAAGCTTCTTAGTTTTGGTTTAAGCACTTGGGCTTTAGGCCTACCCCTTAGCTTTCCTTGGCCTCTGTCCCTCAGATTCTGACAAATATGGATGGACAATTTCCTAAGGTTTCTCCTGCCAGCATGGTCGATATGGGCATCCTGAGATAGTACAGCAACTGCCTCATGTACATCGACAACTACCTACTATTAGCAACCTAGGAACACAATTTGTGAAAGATGCAATTACATAAAGAAGCTAGAGTCTATGCTCTCTCCCTCACAAGCCAGTATATCAGGCACTGAGAAGGTTGTCAGCACAATCACTACACCTTAAATACCACCCACAACTACACAACACACACCCACATATGCGGAGGTTCTCAACAAAAACAAATCCAAACAAAGGAGACCTCAGAGGCAAAAACACATGCGAACCACACAACCCTCCACACCACATACCATGCATAGTCCACACACCAGTGTCTCACAACCGATAAGGCCTAAGCATAAACCTAACATATTAGTCATAGGAGACTCCATTGTGAGACACACAGATGTGCCTCCCACTAGGCTGGATAAGGAGAAAGGCATGGTTAGTTGTTTGTCAGGTGCCGGAATCTGGCATATCACACACGCACTCAAGACTCCCAACAACAGGTACTGTTATGACTCTGTCATAGTCCATGTTGGCATGAAGAACTTGAGACGTACCTCCCTGAACTATTTGAAGAGAGACTTGATTGAATTCGCTGAATGTGTGGCCCAGGCAGGTATGTCCCTAGCCTTAAGCAGCATTGTACCATCACCCAGAATGATGCCTCAATACAAACAGAAAATTATTGACTTTAACAATTGTCTTAGTTTCTGGTGTCATTCCAGGGGGATCCAGTATCTGACAGCCTGGGAAGATATGATTGACAGACCACAATGCTTTGTCTCACCTGGGCTTCAGGCTTCTGGCAAAGGTCCTTGCCTCCTCCATAGTCCCCTTTTTTAGGAAAAGTCATGAGGTAGATACTACCAACATAAAAACATTCAACAAAAAGCAAATTAAAGGTCATGCTGCTAAATGCTAGGATTCTAAACAGGAAACTGCACTCATTGCAAGCATTCTTAAGCCTGGAAGATGCTGACATTTGTGCAGTCACTGAAACCTGGTTCAAAGCTGCGGAGAGCACCCCAGCCTTACCTGGATACTCATCCCTACAGTATCATCCTCCCTGGTAAGATCTGACCATAAACTGTCACTTTCGAAGTCACCATCTCCCCTGACCCCCCCCCCCCCCCCTAGCTAGGGTCAAACAAAAAAACTTCTCCAAAGCGGATTAAAACCTCCTGAAGGATAGTATAAACAGCTTCACAGCCCCCTCCCCCTCTGTAGGAACTGGCATCAATATCCAAATCTACACAAAAGTACTATGTGAGCATTTATATAGATGCATGGAATCATGAATAGCCTAAAGGAAAAATCATCCTCCGCATGGAAGAGTAAATCTGTCTGGTGGACATCTGCATTAAATAAACTATATAACAAAAGGAAAAAATTGCTGTCCAGGACCAAGAAGCAGAAGGTGCCCAATTGGAAGCAATCTCTCCTTAGACTGAACAAGCAAATAAGAGCACTAGTGAAATCCTCTAAAGCCAACTTTGAGTCCAAATTGGCCACAACTACTAGAGACAATCATAAGGCCTTCTTCACATATGCCCACAATCTCAAAGGAAGCACCCACATCTGTTCAGAACTAGTGGTCAAAGATACCACATACAAAAAATGCTGTAGATATAGCCAATCTACTGGCTGACAGATTCAGAGGAAACTTCTCCCCTCTGTCCCCCCATCAATAAATCAGGACATCCCCAGTACCTGCTCCCCACCCCTTATCTCTAGGGAACACTTCATCACTGCCATCTCAAAGGCAAAAAAATACAGCCTCCATGGGACCTGATAACATCCCAGGCTGCATTCTACATGGAACTCAGACATGAATTTGCAGCATCATTAGGCATCCTATTCAACCAAAGTCTGTGTATTGGCCTTGTCTCAACCGAGTGGAGAACAGCCACTGTCATCCATTTACACAAATGTGGAGTGTCCACTGATCCAGGAAATTATAGACCCATCAGCCTAACTAGCCTGATCTGCAAGGCCATAGAATGGATTATCATGGACCTTATTAACAGGGACATTGGCAACCTCCAAACACTCGACCCCACTCAGTTTGTCTTTGTCAAGGAGAGGTCATGTCTGTTAAATCTGGTTGACCTCTTTGAGACAGTCACCAAAGCCATGAAGGAGGGGAAGAAAGTGCACACAGCCTACCTTGGCCTGGCCAAAGCCTTCGATACTATTCCCCACTCGGGCATAATAGATAAACTCTCTCAACTAGGCATCAATCCATATGTTACCAGATGGATAGTAAACTGGCTCACTGCTAATCAAATCAAACCTAATCAAAATAAGGGAGGTCACCTCAAGCAATAGACTCATAATGAGCAGTGTACCCCAGGGATCAGTCTTGGGGCCTCTGTTATTCAGTATATACTTTTCTAAGGTGCAGGCCAAAACCAGTGGGCTATAGCTGACCAAGTTTGCAGATGACTGCAAGCTGGGTGCGGTCATCAATTCCCCAAGTGATGTGAACTTCCTCCAAGAGGGTCTCACCCAAACAAATGATTGGTGCCAGAAACATGGCCTCATGCTGAATGCCAAAAAATGCATTATCATCCCCTTTGGGCAGAGTGACGTCCCCACTTATCAAATTAATAACAACATCCTAAGTACACAATCAGTAGTGAGGGATTTGGGCACCCAGGTTGATAGCAATCTGACTTTTGACCACCATGTTGCTTCCATTGTACGGAAAGCTTTCTACATGGCCCACCTCATACGTAAGGGTATCTCATCCAGGGACAAAGAGGTTATAACATCCCTGTATTCTTCCCTTATAAGGCCTATTATTGAGTACAATGCCCCCTTCGCATATACCTCGCAAAGCACATGCAGCAGCTGGAGAGACCATAGAGGTTCTTCACCAGGAGGATCCAGGGCCTCAAACATCTACCCTACACAGATATGTTAAAAGCCCTCTCCCTCTACTCAGTTTCATACAGACTCCTCAGAGGTAACCTCTGTCTGCCTACAAAGCAATCTCAGACCCTGCCTTGATGGGACTGCTGCATATCCGCACGTCAAGCTCCACTCGAGTAACCCATAAGCGCGACATCAACCTTGCCTGTGATATCAATAGGACTTGTTGGCAGGACAGATTTATGCCCTAGAGAGTCCCCCATCTGTGAAATAGACTCCCTCTCCATGTCAAGCAGAGTACCTCATTATTCCTTTTTAAGCACAACCTGGACAACTGGATGGGAAACAGAAAATACACCCCTGGGATTCCACCTGTGTCCCGGCAGGACAGGGGCTTTGGTTGCTGACTTGTCTAAACATGGGCTAAACTCTTGGTTAGGCTTATAAGGGCCTCAGGACCAATATCTTAGTAACCTCCTGTGATCCTACGATCCTAAACCTGCATTGTCATTAATGTCATGTATTAGAGTGTTTCTCCCCAGGCCTCCATTGAAAAGGGACCTTTTTGTTAGGCTCACTCAGCCTAACTTTGTTAACAAAGGCGTTAATAAATCTGTCTGTTTATTGTAATTGGGGTCAGTGAAACCGAGACTCAGTTCAGTTTTTGAAGCATGTTTAATATAAATGACTGACTCAAACAATTATTTTTCTAAATTCCTTTCACAGAAATTTTTACTTCTGAAACAAAATATAATGATGAACGACTAGGCATTGCTTTAGAAACAAAGGAAACTATATGACAAAAATCTGCTGAAAAGGAGTAACTAGAAAAAAGGAAATAAGGGACACCACATACGGAAGGGAGGTGTACACTATCAAAGTGAAAGGAAACAAAACGAAAACAAGTGAAAGGGGAATTAATACAGTTACAACTGTTACTCAAATTCATCCTCTAATAAACATTCTTTTCAATAATAAACAATAAAAAACAACTTATTGAGAAGGTAAGACTCCATTTAGAAAAGTGTTATTAAATTGTGCAAACTGGAGAAGATCACATTAGTCTTTCTCATGAAAATCCAAAAAGGATTTTTGCATTTCAGGCAGTTTGGGAAGATTATCCATATAACCTATTAACAAAGCATCTTGATGTAGCATAATATAGGTGGTCAATGCCAAACGTATCAATGACATTGCTTTAAATCAGCTGTCATAAATTTCTAGACCCATTCACCAAGCATTGAGCAATGTCTGAATTAACTTCCCTACAATGCTAACATTTGAAATTCTCTAACCAGCATCTATTACACTATTAGAAATGAATCTCATTCAGACATTTGCACCAAACTGAATGATTTCTTGGAGTATATATACTTTTTTAAAAACTTTTAAACAGAGCAGACCAGTTATCCCCAGAGGGTTTGACATAACACATTCCCCATCTTTTGGAGCTATAGAAAGGACATTTTTCATCAAAATAATTTAAATTTATTTTAAACTTATTACTTAAATATTTAAAAAAATAAGTGAAAATTCCAATATGATATATCTGGTATATCTGATTCAGTTGTGAAATTAAATCTTAAGTAAGATTAATAACATTTCAGAAGTCCATCAACATTTTGTTCAGCTGTTCTGACAAGTGATTCTGAAAAGGATCAATCAATTCAGTTACAATATCGTAGGCTCTTGGGTTCATAGAATGTTACTAGGCTAACAGCCTTAGAACCCTTACAAGCCTGGCCATATTTATCCCATGTTACTCCAATTGTCAGTGGTTAGGTGAGTGAAGTTCACAGAGGTAAGGCTCTATGGTAGTTAATATTGACTTCCTCTGTACAGGACGGACATGGACACCTCCCCAGGAGTGAATTTGCGGTCACCCATCCATTGATCCAGGTTGGGTTCGAAGAGGGTCAGCAAGGTGCTAAACCTGAACAAAAATACTATGCATGTGGGGACACTAAAATCTTATCCGGGGAAATCTCTCTCTTAGTAGTAACTTTTTCCCTAATTGTACTTCTATCTCAAGGAAACGTATTTATTCCCAACCCTGTAATAAATAAATGTTATAAGCATTTTTTTCTCATGCCTGAAGTAATTCTTAATAACTGAAATAGAATGGGGAATATGAAAACTTGTCAATCCAATATATTCACATTAATCTTCTAGGGTACCCAAAAAGACACCTCCCAGGAATGTAATCAATAATTAATACGTATTAAGGATTTATCAACATCACAAAGTTAGGCTGGAGGGTCTTACTGTAGTTATTATCTCTAAGAATGCCAATTCAGCCTGGTCACAGTAATTAGAGCTAGTGTAACTCTATATAATCTCTTTATTAATGGCATTTATTTACAGGGACTCTTCTAATAGTTTAGAACTGTACACATATTCCTATTTATCATGTGAAAAGCTTTGTAGCGATCACAGAAACTATCTTCAGCCATCAGCAGAAATGGCTGCAACAAAATGGTTCTTTATATCATTCTTTTGCCAAAAATAAACTCATACTGGTCATTGTGAATTCTGATCTTCCCTATATCTTGATTAAAGTTAACCTGGCTTACAGTAACATAGTAGATGAGGAATTATATTATTTTACTATTCAGTGTCTTCACATTTATTTTAAAATCATTATTTAGTATTGATACTTGGTAGTAATGATGTCTCCACTAATGATTGTCGATCTTTCTTGATAACTTTTAATCTGGCCTACATTTTAACAAAGTATGGAAGAAATTATATCTGGGAATTTTTAGCATCAGTATGTCAGCAAAAGGTATATAGATGTCTAAGGAAAAGCTATCTGGGCCTGGAATTTTGCATTTCTTAAAGGTCTTTAATGAATTATAAAGATTTTGTTCACTAACAGACTACTAACGTTGCCAATATCCAGCTCTGAGCAGTTTCTAAGTGATGATTTTTGTTATGTCTTATCAATTTTCTGTTGCTAATTGTATAAGGAAATAAAGTTTTCTCTTATACAATTATCAGTCCTCTCTACTGGTTGCATCATTTCCCTGTTATTGCATTGGACCTGCCAAATAATATTTCTAATTATTTGGGAATTAATTTGACCAACAAGAAGGCTTATCTGCTTGCTCTACCAAAACCAGTCTGGGAATTCTTTCTATAGTGCAATATGTGAAATGCAGTTGTTCTTTTACATGTGTCATTCTTAATGTCAACTCTTTCCATATTAGAATATATTTCTTTTAATTTATTTGTAAAAGCTGATATGTAATTTCTAATTAAGTGTCTACATCTTCAATCAAGGATTATAGGTCTCTTCTTTTAGTACCAAATTCTAGAGAGTAGGTTTTATAAATAAAGTCCTGTTATTTCCCAAAACGTCAACCACTGCTTTTTAATGTTTCAAACATAGATTCTGTGCTCCCAACAAAAGTCAAAATAAGAGGTCTGATTAGCACTAAATTATCCTGACCCAATTTGACCATGACATTATGAGCCTAAACATCAAAGAGTGGCAAAACTGGAAATAAAACAGCAAAGGAGTCAATCATGATTTCTAATGAAGCCAAATAAAACTCAGTTATGGCAAAAGTATCTGTCTGGAGAGCCAAATGTTTGCATTTCCTTTTATCTGGAATTCTAAACATCTTTTAATCTACTATGGAATGAATACTCATAAAAAACATTATGACTTCATGGGATGTCTGGTAACTCACATGTGTATTACATCGGAATCTATCCTTCGCCACTGCTCCCACCAGAGTACAATGTCCCCTTTGTGATATACTTTTCTAAGCATATCAAGCACCTGCCATGACCCCAGAGTTATGCAACTAAAAATAACAAAGGCTTACAAAACTACCAAGAAAGACTGGAGGCTCTATTCAGTTTCATATAGACTCCTTAGGGGCAACTTGTGCCTTACTTATATTATAGGGGGGGGCTATAACACATGCGGTAGCCCAATAAATCTTATACCTCATTACTAGGGTCAGAGACCTAACTATACTCCAAAAAAATAAAGAAGACTAGGAAGGGAAGAGGGATGGATTTGTTACTCCAGGCTACAAGGCTCTTAAGAAATGCAGACTAGGCAGGATATGACTGGGGTGATAGTATATGTCAGACAGTAGAAAACTTGTGGCACAAACTGTGAGATGATGCACAATTTAATGAGTAGGGACCACATGGAAGAAAATGCGATGAGGGCAGGTAGAAAAAATGTGGACTAGCAATCAAGCTGGAAGGTGAAAGGAGGGATGCGTGATAGGCACCATTAACAGACTCCCAGTAGTATCAGCAAATGGCAAAGACTGATTAATGACTAGAATAAGAGCATGAATCCATAAGAAAAATGTTATAATCATACAAAATTTTAATCTCCTGGAAGTTTTGTGGAACATACCAGTGTTAAAAGTAAATAGAGCAACTTAATAAAGGCTCTAAACAATGAGAGATTTATAAGGTTAATGTAGGAAGTTACAACAATGCAGAAAATATTATAAATAATTCTGTGAAAAAAAATAAATGACTAGAACAAGAAACTGTATGCAGGAAAGGACGAGACATTAAAACAAAAAAATGGTACTGTAGTACAACAGATTATAGGAGTTTGAGGGAATTCCAAATAATGTTGCTCTAGGTGCCTCAAATTCAGCAAAAGCAGTGAATGAGGAGACAATAAATTGCAGACAATAAAACAGATGAATATGGTAGGTCATGTAAAAAGGATATGCCCAGAAAAGCATGGTTAAGATGAGGAGGAGGAAAATATGGATTAATGAGGAAGTCAGGGAAACTGAAACTGAAAAGAACTACACAATGCAGGAAAAGGTAACGGATGTTTCAGGATGGGAAAATGAGCGACCACAAGTTCTGAAGAAAAAGGGCCACTGTATAACTTTATAGATAATACGGAAGCAATGGCAGGAAATATACATGGTTTAAGATGTAATTATACTTAGAGTCACCATCTGGTTAGTGAAGGAGTGTAGTTATTATTGCAAAACACACAGTACAGATGGGGCAATACCGAGAAGGTCTGAAGAACAAGGGCAAACATGTATTTAATTTCATTAAAGTTGGCCTTTTTTCTCTTGTTGGCCTAGCCTGGAATGACATTTATCTGAAATTGAGAGAAGATAAGCTGATAAATTAAATAAATCACTCACGAGACCCATTTGGTGACTAATCTCACTAATTTTTTTCAGTGTCTCCCTAATGGGTGATGCATTTTAGGTGAGTGAGTGACTCTAGACCATTAGCCAGCAGAATAACTGGTCATTTAACAGCATGCTACATGAGGAATTTTGTCACACCACTTAGAGTATGTCAGGGGAAATTAAATAAAAATCCCATCTGTTAATCTTTATATAAGTAATGTCTGATATTGGAACGCCTGTGTTCCCCTCACTGGATAATGCTATCTATACATCCAGGTCTGTTATTAAAGAATGGTGAACCAAACAGTGGTGTGGTACTTATAAAGAAAAACAGTTGAACCAAAAAATATGCACCTGGGGGATATTTATCTCCAAATTTTATTTCAACAAGTTAGTTTAGCACTTTCATCAAATTAAATTGACTTCTTCAGAACAACAAACCACAATTTTCTTCCATTTAAATAAGTTGTTCGAGAAAATGATTGGTGAAACCTTAACCAATAAAAAAAGTTCAACAATTAATACATAAATATTCAACAGTTTGTTCATGAATTTTAAATCAATGCAAACCACCAACATGACAATCTAAATACTTCTATTGCTTAAAAAATTGTTTGTTAAAACTCTAAAATCTGTGAGGACTATACTTGTTCAGCTCTTTCTTTTAAAACTGGCATGATACTTAAATGGTCATTTAAACCTGGCAAAAAATGTGCAGCTAACCTTAGCTGCCATATAAGTTCCTTTTTACACAGAATGTTTTGCCATCTCCCCCTCTAGGATCTATATCAACCGTATCAAGAATAGCAAACTTGTATCCAGAAAACCCTGAACAATTTATACTATGCCTGTACAAAACATTTATTTCTTTTTTGTTTTTAACATTGTACAAGTATTCATAAATCCTAGTCTTAAACAATCTTTCAGTTTTCCCAACATAGAATGAAGTACAGGTATTACATTTTGCAAGATAAACAAGTTTGCTGGAAAAACAATTACCTTTCTTAAAAAAACAGAGTATTGGCATTTCTGTTAGATAAAGTAATAGATTCTACTTCCAAAATATACTGGAAATATAGACATCTCCCGCAGGGTCTAGTTCCACCCTTCCCATCCACAATAGATGTTCTAGTTCCTTTCCTTTCTAAAATTGTTTTCAAATTTAAACCAATCTTAGTAGAAAAGGTGGGCTGATCACCCAAAATTTCAAATACTTCACGATTGGTCTTAAACGTAGTTCAGTTTTTGTTAAGAATATTTTTAACCCCTTTGTATAGGGGACTATACTGAATAACACAAGGTTGTTGAAAAATCAAGATTGCCATCATAGTCTCCATCAGCCACTGTGCCAGAAGGGGTTAAACCCCTACTCAAAAGGGGTAAATACTTTTTACCCCACTCGTTTAGAACATCCTGGAGAACATGAACGACAACCTCCTCTGGATAATCTCTATCCAAAAACATCTTTTTCAATTTATCAAATTCCTGAATAACATCATTTCTCTGAGAGGTCATCCTGGCAATTCTAATAGCTTGACCTTTTATAATCCTTATCTTCTGAAATGTAGGGTGGTAACTATTATAGTGTAAATAATTATTACAAAAAGTTTTCTTCCGATAAATTTTGGATATAAAGCCACTATTGCCTTTTATAATTTTAGTGTCCAAATAACTGATCTCTTCTTTATGGAACTCATATGTAAACTTTAAAAATGTTGTAGTATTGTTTAAATATTGAATAAAGGCAGGTATAGATTCCTTGGGCCCCTTCCATAAAATAAAAATATCATCCAGGAATCGGTTATAACTAACAATGTTAAGAAAATATTCACTCTTAAAAACATGTTCTAATTCCCATCCTAACAAAACCAAGTTGGCATAAACAGGGGCACAGGTGGCCCCCATAGCCACACCTTTGGTTTGTTGAAAATATTGTCCCTCAAAATAAATGTAATTGTTATCCAAAATGAGGGCCATAATTTCACAGATGAGTAATACCTCTTCTGCTGGTAATTTAGAACAAGTAAAAAAAAACCTCCTCAAAAATTTCCAACCCTTTTTGCTTAGGTATACATGTGAAGAGATCCTACACATCTATAGTTAGAAATAACAATTACGGTGTCCAAAGGTCAGACTGAATTTTCCTGAGGAAATCCCAAGAATCTTTCACCAAATGGAATACTCCTTCCACTACATGTTTAACCTTTTTATCAATATATACAGCTAAATTATGCGTCTTAGAACCACCCGCTGCCACAATGGGCCTAAAAGGAGGGGCAATAATGCTCTTATGCACTTTCGGCATACCAAACATCACAGGTACCTTAGGATGACCATTGTGAAGAAAATCATATACATCCTTGGTAATCCTTTGCTCCAAAACATATTCATACAAAAAGCTATCAATCCTCTGATAGGAAATATGGATCTCGTTTTGGAACCTTGGGAATAATTTTCTTCATTAAATAATATCTCTTGCATGATGTTGGTATAATCTTCAGAATTATATATAACAATGCCTCCTCCCTTGTCCTGGGTCATAATACGAACACTACGATCATCTCTGAGCTGTTGTAACAAACTTCTTTCCATCTCAGACAGATTAGAAAAAATTCTCCTGTGTTCCCCCCAAATTTTATATAAGTCATCCCTGACTGCTGCCTCAAAAGTAGCCACCAAAGGGTGGAAGGGTGGGTTAAAGACACTGTTTTTCTTCAATTCACTTTGTTTTCTAACCATTTTGTTGCAACTCTCATTCTTTTTAAATAACAATTGGAAATTCAGTTTTCTAAGATATAACTGAATGTCAATTAAAACCTCAGCAATATCAGGGGTTTTAGTGGGTACAAATTTAAATCCTCTAGAGAACAAAGAAAAATATTCACTAGTAATAACCCTGTCTGTATAATTATAAATATGAAAACCTTGAAAGGTATGAAGAATTTGTGGTTCTTTTTCACTGAAATTTAGTACCTGCCTCTGTTCCACTGGGGATAACCCTTCTGGTAAAATCCCCTTTGATTGTTTCTTGTTTCTGTTTCGCTATTGTCTGTGAGCATCTTAGTACCGGAAAATCCTCATGACCAGAAGAATTTTCTTTACCCTTTTCATTATACACCCCACCATCACCTTCCTCTTCTGTTTCAAAAAAAGAAAGGTTGTCCAAATCACCCGAAGGTGAACTAGTACAAAATTCTGACTGATTCTGTCTAAAAACTAATTTATTAACAGGGTACACTTCTTGTTTTTGATACTGCCTTAAATCTCTGTCAAGCTTTTTTAATTTTTTGTGAAAAATATTATCACACTTTTTATCTACTCTATCCAAAATTTTATTGTAAAAACCTTCATATTGACAAAACAATAAATCATTAAAAATCATGCCATTCAAGTCCTCCACCTCTTTTTGTAACCTTTTTTCCATCTGTTCATAAAAAAATCACAGTACTTTGAAGAAGTTCAAGCCTCCATTTATCAAAAAGTTTAAAATAAGTAGATTAAACTTAATCATAATGTAAACCAAAAGGAAATTTGTATACTCTCAGCTCCTGTGGGACAATCTGTAAATGCAAACACTTGTTAATGTATACAATTTCCATTTGAACCATTTTAAATTTAAACAACTTCTTTTCAAAAAAATGTATCATGTCCTTTAACGATTTAAAATATCGATTATAACCTTTAACCCCTTCTGGCACAGTGGCTGATACAGACTATGATGGCAATCTTGATTTTCAACAAGCTTGTGTTATTCAGTATAGTCCCCTATACATAGGGGTTAAAAATATTCTTAACAAAAACTGGAGTATTTTTAAGACCAATCATGAAGTATTTGAAATTTTGGGTGATCAGCCCACCTTTTCTACTAAGACTGGTTTAAATTTGAAAACAATTTTAGAAAGAAAAGGAACTAGAACATCTATTGTGGATGGGAAGAGTGGAACTAGACCCTGCGGGAGATGTCCATATTGCCAATATATTTTGGAAGTAGAATCTATTACTTTATCTAACAGAAATGCCAATACACTGTTTTTTAAGAAAGGTAATTGTTTTTCCAGCAAACCTGTTTATCTTGCAAAATGTAATACATGTACTTCATTCTATGTCGGGAAAACTGAAAGATTGTTTAAGACTAACTCACCTGGATGAACAGTTAGGAATCATGGAACGGCTTTTTATTGAAAGAGGTTATAACAGTTTCATGGTAAAAAAACTGAGAGATTCAATTTTAAATAAGTCTGAACCATTAAATAGAAGTAAACAGATGTATGTTAGACAGAAGGGATTGGGAAATAATTTTAACTCTAGAGTGACCTTTATTACAAGATATATTAATGATAATAAAGAAATTACTAAAATAATACAGAGAAAATGGCATGCACTCACAGTAGATTCCTCTACGGTTAGGATAGTGGGCGAGACACCGAGTTTTACCTATAGGAATAGTAAGAATCTAAAGAGGTTATGTATGGATCATGGTTGTATAGATGCCAAGCAGCCCCCTAGATGTTTTAAGGTATTTGGCACCTTTCAGTGTAGAACGTGTAATATGTGTAGGATGATAACTGATACTCAGGTATTTGTACATCCCACATTAGATTATAAGTTTAGACCTAGGTTCTTTGCTTCTTGTGATGATGTCAACCTTATATATTTAGCTTCTTGCGATCAGTGTCAAGCTTTCTATGTGGAGCTGACATCAAGGAGACTTAGGGATAGGATTTATAATCATGTTTATGACATCAGTAAGATGAACCAACAAAATGCCTTGGCTAAACATACTATGGATAATGAAGGCCACAGTTTTAAGTTCAGGGTGCTACAATTAGTGACTCCCAATAGACGAGGGGGGAATAATATGAACCATCTGGAGACGGTAGAACTCCGATGGATTTTTAAGTTACGAGCACATCAAAATCCAGGTCTTAATCAGTTTCTAACTATTAAGCCTACACTTGAAGCACGTAGACTAAAATAACCTTCTTTGTAGACTAAAAAGTTATAGAAGGTTAATGGAACAGGGTAGTGACGTTCAACTATTAGATTTGTTTCTAGTTTTATTTTTAATATATATTTATATATATATATATATATATATATATATATATATATATATATATATATATATTGTTTTCTATTTTCATTTTATTTTACATTGCTATAGATGTTTTGTGAGCTAATTAGTTAACATATATTAACGTATATTATTTATGTAGTATTTAGTTTCAAGAATAGATAACTAAGGTCCAGGTTTCAGTTACTAAAAACTATTTATATACGCAAGTTATTATTGATATAAGTTTATATATCTTATATTATATCACATTATATTATGAAAATGTTTTTATAGTTTTTTATAAATGTTGATTTTATTGTCCAGTTGTTGAATGCCACATATCAAAAGCCTTGATTTATGTGGGCTTATAGAAGCTTCTTTTAGAATTGTTTTGAACTAATTGAAAAATTGGCTAATTAGGTGATTATATTGATGTAATAATGACTGATGACTTTGAATTGGTTGTGATATATAACATGAATTGTATGGAAGTTTTTTTGAGATCTGATGAAGCGTGCCTTGGTAGCACGTGAAAGTGCTCATCTTGTCTACTATATGTAATAAATCTTTTGTTGTTTTTTTCGTGGTGGTCTTTACTCGTTTTTGTACATATAAGGTCATTTTTGTTCTTCGAGTTGGACCTTTAGATAGCAGCGGTTTCTCCTTTTTCTGTTACATATTGTTTAAGACTAGGGTTTATGAATACCTGTACGATGTTAAAAACAAACAAAAAAACAAATGTTTTGTACAGGCATAGTATAAACTGTTCAGGGTTTTCTGGATTCAAGTTTGCTATTCTTGATACGGTTGATATAGATCCTAGAGGGGGAGACTGGCAAAACATTCTGTGTAAAAAGGAACTTATATGGCAGCTAAAGTTAGTTGCACATTTTTTGCCAAGTTTAAATGACCATTTAAACCATCTGGAGCATTTCTCCCCAGGCCTCCGCTGAAAACAGGATCTGTGGAACCTAGTCGGACTTTCCCGGTCAACAAATGTTAAATAAAAAAAATAAATAAATAAAATTTAAGTATTATGCCAGTTTTGAAAGAAAGAGCTGAAAAAGTATAGCCTCACAGATTTTAGAGTTTTAACAAACAATTTTTTAAGCAATAGAAGTATGTAGATTGTTATGTTGGTGGTTTTCATTGATTTAAAATTCATGAACAAACTGATGAATATTTATGTATTAATTGTTGAACTTTTTTTATTGGTTAAGGTTTCACCAATCATTTTCTCGAACAACTTATTTAAATGGAAGAAAATTGTGGTTTGTTGTTCTGAAGAAGTCAATTTAATTTGATGAAAGCGCTAAACTAACTTGTTGAAATAAAATTTGGAGATAAATATCACCCAGGTGCTTATTTTTTGGGTCAACTGCTATTAAAGAATCATGACACCTTACAACACAAAATACCAGGCCACAAATAATCAGAAATAAATGGCCAAATCAGGAAAAAAGCCATAAAAAGACAACTTTTTTAAAAAGTACACGTCAAAGACTATATAAAAGACAAAAAACATGCATAAATCTAAATCCATTCAAGTGGAGGGGAGGGCAACCCTCCTTGGACTCCATATACACTGAATAATATTATTATTCAAATTCTAAGGCCAAACAAACAGACACAGGAACATTTTGAATAAAATTCATATTTTGTCTTAAGTGAAAAAATGGAATATATATATATATATATATATATATATATATATATATATATATATATAAATATATATATATATATATATATATATATATATATATATATATATATATAGCTAGTAAAACAGATCAACAAGCAGAAAAGTCAGCAATTACATGTCTACATGTTGAAACTTACCTTAATCGAACAATAAAAATCTTGGCACGACACCTACTGAAAACTGACAGTAAACACTCTCCTTTCCTAATTAGTAAATTAACAATAAGTAGGGTTTCATTTACGGGCAGGAGCAAAGTCAGACTCTTCATACATGAGTAAGGATGGGCACGGAGGTTTCAGGTCAGTTTGGTCAGACTGGACAGCTGTAGCTATGGCCGGGAGCAATGAAGCAACTATGTTGAGCAAATTGTCTTATTATTTGTTGTAGCAGATTTAGGTCTTTGGCCCTCGTGTTGGCAGGATTGTTTTATGTACAGTGGATATAAAAAGTATACACATTCATGTTAAAATGCCAGGTTTTTCTGATATAAAAAAATGATACCACAATAAATCATTTCAAAACGTTTCCCACCTTTAATGGGACCTATAACCTACACAATTCAATTGAAAAACAAACAAATCTGTTAGGGGAAAAAATATAAAAAAAATAAAAAAATGTACAATAAGCTGGTTGCATAAGTGTGCACACCCTTAAACTAATACTTTGTTGAAGCACCTTTTGATTTAATTACAGCATTCAGTCTTCTTGGGTACACACCTGCCATGTATTAAAGAGACTCTGATTAACCCTAAATAAAGTTCAGCTGTCCTAGTAGGATTTTCCTGACATTTACTCAGTTGCCTGCCACAGTAAAAGCCATGGTTCGCAGACAGCTTACAGAGCATCAAAGGGATCTCATTGTTGAAAGGTATCAGTCAGGAGAAGGGTACAAAAAAATGTCCACAGCATTGGATATACCATGGAACATACTCAAGACAGTCGTCAAAAAGTGGAGAAAACATGGGCAACAGTGACGTTGCAAAAAACTGGAAGTCCCTCCAAAATTGATGAAAAGCCAAGATGAAACCTGGTCAGGGAGGCTGCCAAGGGACCTACAGCAACACTGAAGGAGCTGCAGGAATTTCTGGCAAGTACTGGTTGTGTACTACATGTGACATCAATCTCCCGTATTCTCCATATGTCTGGACTATGGGGTAGGTTCGCAAGACAGAAGCCTTTTCTTACACAGAAAAACATCCAGGCTCGATTAAAATTTGTACAACAATACATCAAGTTTTCCAAAAGCATGTGGGAAAATGTGTTATGGTCTGATGAGACCAAGGTTGAACTTTTTGGCCACAATTCCAAAAGGTACGTTTGGCGCAAAAACAACACTTTGCATCACCAAAAGACCACCATCCCCACGGTGAAGCATGGTGGTGGCAGTATCATGGTTTGGGGTTGCTTTTTTTCAGCTGGAACTGGGGCTTTAGTCAAGGTGGAGGGAATTATGAACAGTTTCAAATACCAGTCACTTTTGGCCCAAAACCTTCAGGCGCCTGCTAGAAAGCTGAAGATGAAGAGGAATTCCACCTTTCAACACAACAATGACCCCAAGCATACATCCAAATCAACAAAAGGTTGGCTTCACCAGAAGAAATTTAAAGTTTGGAATGGCCCAGCCAGAGCCCAGATCTAAATCCAATAGAAAATCTGTGGAGTAACCTGAAGAAGGCTGTGCACAAGAGATGCCCTCGTAATCTGACATATTTGGCGCGATTTTGCAAGGAAGAGTGGGCAAATATTGCCAAGTCAAGATGTGACATGTTGATAAATTCCTACCCAAGAAGACGGAATGCTGTAATTAAATCAAAAGGTACTTCAACAAAGTATTAGTTTAAGGGTGTGCACACTTATGCAACCAGCTTAGTGTACTTTTTTTATTTTTTATATATATTTCCCCTAACAGATTTGTTTTTCAATTGAATTGCACAGGTTATAGGTCACATTAAAGGTGGGAAAAGTTTTGAAATGATTAATTGTGCTCTCGTTTCTTTAAATCACAAAAAGCTAGCATTTTTAACAGGGTGTGGGTGCACTTTTTATATCCACCGTATATAGTCTCCAGTCTCTTGATAAGAGATAAAAGATAAGAGGCCATATACACTTACAATAGATGCACACACTCTATAAACAAAAAAATCCCTATCTCACTGCTTGAGCTTTTTAGTCATTTGGAAAGATTACACTAAGTGTACATGTAGTCTACACTTTGTGGTAACTTTTACACATCCCTCTCGTTATTTAAGGTTGCAAGAAAATCCGCAGGAAAAACTAAAATTAAGAGGAAGAATGTGGGAGTTACGCTTGTGTTGTCTGTTCGCTCAGAACAGGTTACACTTACTGTAGGTATGAGTGGGTATTGAAGTCAGTGTTGGGTATAATCACCATGGAAAGGCAAGAAGATGAGGGGCTACTGAATCAAATGTTCCTCACGTACAATATGAAAGTCCCTCTTTGTACACAGTGCATGTGTCTTTGTATATCTATACAGCTCTCTCTCTCTCTCTCTCTCTATATATATATATATATATATATATATATATATAGGGGTTCACTTTATAATCCCGAAATATCAAATCTCAGAATCTCGAGATCATAAAGCTGAAACCTTAAAATCCCGAAACCCTAGAAGCTCAAATTTCAAAATTGCGACTCCTACACTAAGCATACATCACACACATACACATACATATACCTTCCCCCCCACACACAAACACACAAACCTACACTACATACAAGCAGGGGGTCTATCCCCCTGCACTCCCCCATGTGGGGGGCTGCATCCACCCACCCCCCTACTTGAATATACTAACTCCAAGGTCGCACTTCACAAACACATGAAAACACCACCATGAAAGCTACATTGCCCTCGCACACACACATCACAATAACAAAACACACTAACACACACTAAAGCCCCTAACCAAAACCCTTAAACATAAATACTTACCTGAACTTCCAGCTATCCATTCACACAGCTCAACACCAGAAACGCTAATTCAACATCTCCGGACTTCGGGATTTTGAAATGTGCGGTTCTGGTTTTTTGGTGTTTTGAGCTTTCGGTTTTATAATCTCGGAATTCTGAAATTGATATTTCAGAATTTTGGGATTATAAAGTGTTCCCATATATATATATATATATATATATATATATAAATAGATATATATATACATACATATATATATATATATATATATATATATATATATATATATATATAAAAATATATATAGATACAGATATATCTATATATGGGTCTGCACTGACTCATCGAAATTGCACTTCACTGATTCCTAGTTGGCAGACTCCACTTCAGCAAAATGGCTTTTAAACTGAAAGCACGGACTACAGAAATCCTTTCCCTGTGAAACGAACCACTTTGTCACCACAGTTAACTTTGCCCTTTTTCCAGTGTAGTGCGATCTCAGAATTGGTATATTTAATTGGTGGACTGAATCCCCCCAATTGGGTGGGTGTAGTTTCCTTCAGTTGAGGTTTTTCAGTGGTGGTCAAGAGGTTTGTTTCACAGGGAAAAGATTTCAGTAGTCCATGCTTTTGGTTTAAAGCAGTTTCACTGAAGTGGAGTCGGCCAACTAGGAATCTGTGAAGTACAATTTCGATAAATCAAAGTAAAACCATATATATATATATATATATAGATATATATATATATACATATATATATATATATATATATATATAGGTTTATATTATTTAATAGAGTTTTCAGAAACTGAAAATTCAAATTGTCGAGACTATATGATTGAGTTTTCAAAAAAAAAACAAATCTACGTTTTTGGAGGGTAAATACCAACTCTGAGATCACACTTTGAAGCAGTTCGATGTAGATTGCCGTACAGTGGGGATCAGGAAATTTATCTTTTTCCCTGCTGTAGCGCAGCCTCAGAGTCGGTATATATAATTTGCAGGGGGTGTGGGCAAACAACCATATGAATTTGATGAAATAATATAAACCCATATTATATATATATATATATATATATATATATATATATATATATATATATATATATATATATACACACACACACATACACACATATATATATATATATATATATATATATATATATATATATATATATATATCTACACACACACACACATATATATATCTATATATATATATATATATATATATATATATATATATATATATATATATATATAAATTTATTTATTTTATTTATATATCTTACACCTTGCTTACCGGGATAGTCCATTGGGCCAGGAACAGCCCATTTCCAATGAAGTCCTGGGGAGAAAAGCTCCATAACAGTATAAGATAAAGACAATACATTCACACAAAGCAAAAAAATCTACAGTTGCAATGAAAATACAGTAAAAAAAGAAAAAAGAAAAATGCTCTTGCGCGCGCGCACACACACACACAAAAAAAAAAACAACACTGGTGCACATTTCTGTTAGATTGGTAGATATCACTGTTAGATTTGTTACACATTGGAAATATTAAAGGGTTAGCAAAGGGTTTTACATGTAATCTTAGTAGAGTTAAAATAGGATAGGGGTATAACAGGTGTTAATTGTTGAATGTAAGAAAGGTGGGACAGTAAGAAAAAACAAGTGTACGAATAAGTGTAAGATAAGAAAAAGAAAGGCAGTAAGCGCCAGTCGAGCTCAGCATGATGAAAGACAGGACAAGAGAGAGGTAAAGGAGTGTGAGAAATGGGGGAAATAAAAGAGGTGAGTCATGAGGGATGAGAGCAGGAACATTCCCAGAGGGTTTTGAGATGGGAATGAAGCAAGGTCTTAAAGGTAGGGAGGTTATGGGTAGGACGAATGAGTGGTGGCAGGGAGTTCCAGAGGCGAGCAAGGGAAAAGGATAGTAGATGTTTGCCAGGTGGTCAAGCAGGCCTGTGCAGTTCAAGCAAATCTGGTTATTGGATCTTAGATGTCTATTGGGTAGATGCATTTTGAAAGAGGAGGCAAGGGAGGGGCAGAGAGAGGGACTGAAGATGAGTTTATGGGCATGAGTACATTTAATATAGGTAAGGTAGTTGGGTAGTTCAAACCAATTTAGTTTGTGTAGGGTAGCTGTGGTGGTACAGCAATACAGAGTTTCTGATGGTTTCCTTTATATTAGTTTGTAGGTGGGTATCGAATTTTAACTGTTCATCAATGAGGACTCCTAGAAGCTTTGCATGGGATGCTACCTTGGGAGAGGTATTGTACTGGCTAGTAATGCAGAATGAGTTCTTGCCTATAGCAGTATTTTTTGAAGGGGTAAATAACATAATTTTAGTTTTTGATGCGTTGAGTGATAGGTGGTTATCTAACATCCAGCGTTTGGTATAACAGAAAGCATCCTGACTTAGTTTTAAGAGAGTGGAGGTGGAAGTGGTGGAGCAAATGATCATAGAGTCATCTGCGTATTGAATAAGTTTAGCATTAGGAATGTTCTGGTGGAAGTCATTTATAAAAATGTTGAACAGTAGGGGACCCAATATAGAACCCTGGGGTACGCCTGTAGGAGTATTAAAGAAGGAGGAGGTGGCTTTTTTCCATTTGTCACCTTGTTGTCGGTTAGAGAGGTAACTAGAAAACGAGTTGATAGAAGAGTAGGATAGGTTTATATCAGTAAGATTGGTTAGGGGGAGGTTATGGGAGATAGTATCAAAGGCCTTGGATAAGTCCAGAAGGAGGGTAGACACTAGGCAGCCTGAGTCCCAGGCTGTAGTGACGGTTTTGAGGAAGGAGAGGAGAGCAGTAGTGGTACTGTGGCCAAGTCGGGGGTAAGCAGGTGGTTATCTATGAGGTAGGGTAAGAGTTGAAGGTGGATACATTTCTAACAAGTAAACTAAAAAAACTTATTTTATACAGGGGTGCTTGCCCCCTGTACCTCCTACATCCCCTGCAAATTACACATACCAACTCAGAGATAATAAAACAGCAGGGAAAAGGGCAGATTCCCACTCCCTGTTGTACAGAAATCTCTCACATACAGACACCAGCAAAACTAAAGAAAGGGATGTTCAGTATTGTAAATGTTTGATACCTGCAACTATATATTATTTTATGTCACTTTTACATACTGGATATATATTATTTTATTTCTCTTGTATTTAATATGCATATCTACTACTACTGTTCTTTGCCACAGTTTATAACAACATCTTAATCTTTTATCTCTGGCTACAGAATTGCTTATATCCTCTGCAAACTAACTTATGCATGTACTCATATTAGTCTGCCACCTATTTTTCTCTATATGTAGGTCATGGCTGAAAAAGGTTAGCAGGCCAGACCTCTTACGTGGTAAATAAATTCTAAATAAATAAATAAAATAAGTAAGAGCAGAGTGTCGTGTAGCATGAAATTTATGTCAACCAGAGGTTTAATGTAACATTAAGTTTAAGAACAGGGTTAATATTATCTACCTACATTATAGATAAATAAAAATAATATGTGTGATAATCCAAAAGGTTTGGTAGTTAAGAGCCGATGTCTTAACCCTTCTATCTTAGCCTGTATATGCCCTAGTTGCCAGACTGGATCTGTAAGTAAAATGTTAAAAGATGAATAAAATTATTGTGGAATCTGTGCTCAGGAGGCATGGTCACACCACATAGATTTAAAATGAAGATGGTGGTGCAATTCAGCAATAAAAGTATGTTGTAGTCTTACCTAGAGAGCAGCTCCTACCATGCTTCAAGTTTGGGAGAAACGGATGTTGTTGTTTATTTTTTTGTGTTTCCACTAAAATAAAGTTTTTAATATCACCTCTCAACTGTATCTATGGTCAGTGTTTTATGTAGATGCTAAAATCACCACCCAAGGGGAGGGCTTAGGGTCATTACAAAATGGTTTTGTTGCAAGGATGCTGGTGAGAACACAAAACTATCCAAAGTTGTCCTGGATGATGGCACACCCAGATAGCTCTTGTTCTTGAGGATCTGTGATTCCTCACCCCCCCCCCCCCCCCGCCCAGGAAATGCATGGACTTCAGTCTGTTAGGAAAAGGCAGGCAGAGAGAGCAAAAGTACCTTGAAAAAAAGAAAGTCTAGTAAGATTTTCATCTTCAGAACGTTTATGCTACTAATTACGGAGAGTTCTAAACTTGAACATTGGTATCTTGAGATGTGTTGTGTATATAATTTTTTGATTGTTCCTTATCAGACTGAAAAATGTTATTACGGCATACCCACCCCAAAAATTAGAAAGAAGTAAATTTTACTAAGAAACTTATGTCAGAAGAACTCTTAAGATATGAAGACACAATATTTTACATACCTGCTTCTACTTTCAGCACAACAAAAGCAAATCGGAAATCTTCACTACAATACATAACCTGCACTAAGAACATCATCATTTCATGCAGTGGCTGGGTTTACCACATATGAATAAATGCCACAGGATGTCCCATTTCAGAACCAAGGTGCCAGTGATACTCAGTTTCTTCCTGCATTAAACAGTTAGTGTGGAGCTGCAAATAATGGTATCTGTTTAAGAATTTTGGCATACTGACCACAAGACTTTAAATATATATATATATATATATATATATAT
This sequence comes from Protopterus annectens, assembly GCF_019279795.1. Classification (NCBI taxonomy): domain Eukaryota; kingdom Metazoa; phylum Chordata; order Ceratodontiformes; family Protopteridae; genus Protopterus; species Protopterus annectens. The sequence continues at coordinate 143,680,373 of NC_056747.1, forward strand.
ATATATATATATATATATATATATATATATATATATATATATATATGCCCCTCTGCAAAAACATTGCTTTCTATGTGCTTAGTATTTAGATTTTGGCTTTTTTTTTTTTTGCAGGGGGTAAACCCCCTGCGCCCCCACACTCCTGCTAATTATATACTCACACAACACTTGGGAAAGAGCACAAACCCTTCGCTAATATGATTTCAGTTTTGTCAGTATTTCATGTTTAGTTGTTTTGTAGTTTAGACATTTCGCAATTTTGATATAGTTTAGATATTTTGATGTCAGTCTTTTGACTGTTGATCACATGGCTGGTTTAGATCATGTGTAGGCAACATATATATATATATATATATATATATATATATATATATATAGATAGATATATATATATATATATATATATATATAGATATATATATATATATATATAGATATATATATATATATATATATAGATAGATAGATATATATATAGATAGAGAGAGAGAGATTTCTCTCGATATATATGTATATCTCTATTAAGAGAGTGATAGATATTTTATATATATAGATAGATGCTTGACCAGGTGAAGATATCAACATCTTGAAGGTAAACTACTCTACGGTGAAAATGGAAACGTCGACTTCCTAGTATGCAGCTGCTGCGGTTGCTTCTCAGTGCATGCAAATATTATTTAAAAAAAACAAACATCATCTCATCATGTGGGAGAGCTGCACCCCCCTACACCCCCTGTTAATTATATATACGAACTCTGAGACTGCACAATACCTGGGGGAAAAAGAATATTTCCCTACTCTGAGACTGTCGATCTCACACACCTGTGCATATACATTACTCATTCTAGCTTAATTTCTGTCAAAGACATGATAAATAGGTGATCCCACTAAAAAAACTTTTCAATGTAATATACAAGATTCGCATGGCTCTGCTGTTTAGGTCATGTGGAGGTCTTGTGGCTCTACATACAAGATTGTCATGGCTCTGCTGCGTAGGTCATGTGCAGCTCTTGTGGATCTATATACACGACTGGCATGGCTCTGCTGTTTAGGTCATGTAGAGCTCTTGTGCCTGTAGCCTGGGCATTTTGTATAGTTAATCACTTATAGCTTTCAGACAGCTTCAGCTGACTGAGTTTGTCAGCCGCTATCCTCTACCAGGAGGATGAAGAGGACACAGTTTGGTTCAGTTAACCCTCCTACTACAGACACTCTCATCCTTCTTGTGTTCAACACCATAAATGCCCACTTGGATTTATGCTTAGCTCCTCTACATTTTCCTCTGTATAGCAATGATTTGAATGAGAACATCCTATTCTCTCCTGCAACTCACTACCATTGACAAGGGAAGCTTTCTCTGTTCATTTAGCATCTACATCATGTAAGTTCAAGGCTGAGTTTGATACCTGTCAACTCATGCAGGATCTAAATAAAATGCACTTATGCTTAACAGTCAAGCCAGTAACAGTGGACCTCCATCTTGTTACTTGGTTCCCATTAAGGATCCTGGCACCCATAAGCCTAAAGAACATGATCTTGGTTTTAAAAGATGGAAAGTCGGAAATAATAGGTCATTCAACCTTGAGAGAGGAGATGTCCTATTCCCAGAAGGTATGCAACCTTGGAATTAGCATATATATATATATATATATATATATATATATATATAGCATGGTAGGGTTATGACACAGCCATCCACTAAGGATGTTTTTGTCATAATTTTTTGGTTTTTAGTAATTAAAATTAAAATTCTGTGCCTGAATCTTACAGCATCAGGACTGGCCATCAGAAGCTTATTATCTGCATCCTGCTGGAAGCTAATCAGCTAAATAAAATATTTCATTCTCCAGATCATCAAATGCATTTTGCTGCCCATATCCAAAGGATAATTCAGACTGGAAACAGAAACTTTGGCCATGCTAGCAGAAGTCCTTTTTAGAACGGCTAGCTAAAAGGCAACTATCTTTTGTTATCCTAAATAAGGTAGTCATTTTCAAGTAGAAGATACTACAAAATAACTTATTAGTCTCCGCTCATGTTGATCAAATTGTGATATCATAAAGAAGTCAGGCCAAATGTAACTCATTAACAGAGTATGTCAGAATAAAGTGTGGCTAATAAAATTCAAAAAAACGTCTTTTCATTTCACAAATGTAAGGAAGAAGCAAGCCATAAAATACAATAGCCATTTTCTCAAATGTATTACTGAAACATCATAATTTACATGGAGAACTAAAAATACAACATTCTGATCTCGTGGTATTAGAATTAATTATGTTTAAAACACCACAATGGCAGGGTGAGTAACACTGCTGTCTTACTTTGTTTAGTCAGTTTTCCATTTTACTGCTCAGGCTAGGGTGCCTTCCTATGCAGAGGCAGCGTATTAACCCTGGTCTCTTGTGCGTTTTTAGCAGGTGCACCGGTTTTCTCCTACATCCCAATGACATATTGCAGAATACCTGATGTTCCTCCAAACTGTCCACATTTATGCAAGTATACGTGCATATGTGTGTGTGGGCACGTGCACTTGTGTGTATTTATGCCTGCATCTATGTATGCACATGTGTGTGTGCGTTTCTGTACAAACAACTGAGTCTTTGTGTCTGTGTATATGCTCATATGTATGCGAGTGTACATTGGGGGGCATCTTACAATGAGCTGACTCCCTATTTAGGATAATTTCCACTGCCTTACTCTCACAGAGTACCAGAACAGGATACCCCATGACCCTCACATGGATTAAGTGGGTAATTAGAAAATAAAAAATGCCAGTCCTTTCTCAGCCAGATTTCTGTTAAGTTGAAAGAAGGAAGAGGTAATCGGAGTCTTTCCAGCCTCTTAGAATGGGAAACAGTCACACATGGTTTGAAAGGATCGGTATTAACTCCAAGGTTGTTTAACTTAACTACAGATGTTTTGCCTATACTCTTAGAGATTCGGACAGCAAAGTCATCAGTAAAATACAAGTTCATTTGTGAGACTGATGAGTTAAATGTCATTGGAACCTGACAGCAAAACGTAAATACACAGCTTACTTGGACTGTAACTAACAAAATGAGCTATAGCAGCTTTAAGTGTAAAGTTATGAGTGAATATGAAAATTATAACATGATTAAAATGGTGCATGTCCCACAAAAATGTAATGGTATTTTTACCTCACTTGTGAACAAAGGTGGCAGTTATACAGTAATGACTTAAAACAGGAAATGCAATCACCAGTGAGAAACACTGTTTATGCAAACAGGCTTTGAAGTTTTTCTTGTAACTGGTTTTTAACCCTGATATTAGTTACTGAACATTCTTTACCTTCATTAAAGACGGGACATAATGTTTTGCTGTAAGAATATATTTCTATTACCTGACTGCTTTCCTCTTACAAGTCATTTCTGGGTTTCAGACATCAAAGGGTAAACATACAACCAAAAAAAACCTGTAGAACATCTGAAGTTTTTTTTCTTTTTTTTGTATTTTGCATTTTATACAAACAAAAAATGCTATTAATGTTTTGTCAGTGTGTCACTTGTACAAAACTGCACATACATTAGTAACAGGTTATGACAAGTATAACAAGGTTACATTTTCATCAAGCAGATTATGGGCCTCTGAAATCTATGACAGAAATGTAGCCACATCTAGTTTACTGTTACAATATACTTTTTTTTTTTACTTTATTCAGAATTTCTGAAAAAAAACATCTGATTTGTCCTTCAGCACTGGAATTTGGTGCTACCATTACGCAATGTGATGTCAATGTTTTTTGTCATTTTGAGGTATGACAGTAGCATACTGCCATGAGTCAAACAATTGCTTGCGTGGTTTAACTGACCGTGCGGTTGTCAACAACTGCTGGTGAACAGCCAGCACTGTGGCATTGATGGATAAAGCCCTAACTACAGCCCAGGTGACTTAAGTTAGATTAGTGGCTGGGTGTCTTAGGTATTGACAGGAGGGACTGACGTGCCCATCCCAGTGGGTATGGCATTTGTTTTAGGCATTCCTTGTGGACAAGTGTATTCTATAGAGTGGAGTGGCCCTTGGATGTAAGAAACAAATGCAGATGAGTAGAGGGAAACAAGGGTAGTTACTTACACACACACACACACACACACACACACACACACACACACACACACACACACACACACACACACACACACACACACAATATTTGATGCTGGGATACCCTACAAATCCTTGTCTGTCCCAACCCTGATGTTGCAAGTCCAAGGGAGATTGGCAGGTTGGGCAGACCTGATGGAGCATGGATATAGGGATGAGCTAATGGTTTGTATGTGTAGGAGAGGAAAATAATTAAAAAAATGAGAACCTTAACTCTTTGGCTTATGGTGGCTAATTCACTGGGGAATGTCCTCTTTATTCTTAAACACATCCTAAGAGCCAAATAAATTAACCTGGGGTATCTAGGAGATGCATCTACCTGCACAGATGTTGTAGGGAGCCCTGCACCCATATAACATATTTTTGTTTTAATCAGGTCATTTGGGATGTAGCTGTCATTGCAATAACAGTTACATGGTAAAACAAGACACTTCAAAAAGTCTATATTTGCTTTAAGGTTACAATATGATGTCTCACAAGTAATAAAATTGTTATGATATAGAGGTAAACACTTACAGCTGGCTCTTAGCAGGGCTTTTCTTTGTTGTCTTGCTTTAAAGCTTCTGTTTCACAATGAGAAGGACAAGCAAATGGAACAAGTTAGTGTGTCCGGTGTGTGTGTGTGTGTGTGTGTGTGTGTGTGTGTGTGTGTGTGTGTGTGTGTGTGTGTGTGTGTGTAGTGAATATCGTATGAAAAAGAAGCAAGTATTTTGAGTTTTGAATCATATTTTAGAAGGGTAAGGGGCAGTCTAATTGGTTCATAGGTTAGTACTAGGCTAACTGCCCTTTCGAGTCATTTTAAGCCTATCCAATTATCCCCTGTGAGATTCAAACCCTGTAGCTTCTGTTTGTAAGGCAAACACCTTAACCATTAGGCCACCCTCCCAACTAAATGAACCATAGCAGTCTGACAGCAAACTCAGCAATGCTGTACTGCCTAATATATATATCTAAGTGTAGCACACTTTCCTGATTTTCTGCCAGAGACAGTGTTTTTATTAGTTTTCCTACAGCTACACTGGAATTGTGTCAGTCTATTGACAAAGATTGTATACTTTATGTGGATAGATAAAAAAAATGCTAAAAAAATTTACTTTGAGGTCACACAACAGTGGTGAAAAGAGAGAATCTACTGTCTCTAAAAGTTGTTTCAGAAGTGTTCCCATGATCAACTTGCTTCCAAAACAAACATCTATTGGTAGATCGACACAATCCTACTACATTAACCAAGAAGTTTGGCATTTACTTAAAAATTAAAAAAATATACTTTACTGAGGGGTCAGAACTACCTACACAAATGACTGTGCTCCCATACTCACTATTTATATTCATTATTTTTTTCAAAGAATTTTATTAAATAATTATTAAAATGAACAAATATTTCCATGAAATTATATTTTTTTTTAAAGTGAAAAACAAGAAATTAAAAAAAAAAAACTTTCTAATATATAAACCAATGTAACTAAACTATGTACAAAGACGTTCATCATGCAAAAAAAATTCTTAATGTAGCTGTAGGATTAATAAAATCATCTGTTTACATAAATTAATAAACTATTTTTCTAGAAGTTCATAGATGATGTTCCATGAATTATATAATGTAGTATTCCTAGATGATCTAGATTTAATAGTTAACATTTCCAAATTACACATTTCAAGGAGTATATTTTTAAATTCCAAAAATGTAGGTGCTGTACTAGATTCCCAATTCTTAGTGATTGTTTTTCTAGCTATAGATAGTATAGACCAAACCAAAGGATACTTATTCTCTTTTACACAATCAGGAACAGGAGTATTAAATAAAACAACTGATTTAGATATAAAGAAATTATCAGTAAAATTGTTTGCAACAAATTATTGATACCATCCCAAAATTTTCTTAAATATATGCTATTATAAAACATATGAGACCAGTCAGCATTCAATTCAATATTACATCTCCAACATGTTATATTCTTTTTAGAAAATATATTATGAGGAGTGATAAATGATCTATTTAAAAATCTCCATGTGAATAATTTCCATTTTAAAGAAGAAGTAGTCATACTTGCTGATTGTAAAATATTAAATTTGTCTTTCTCAGAAGGGAGATTATTATTAATTAAAGAAAAATATTTCCAATAATTATATGAATGTGTATCTAAATCACATTTAAATGCTCTATAAATTTTTGATAACTTGTTATTAGCAGGAGATTTATGCAAAACTGATAAAATCATATATTGTATTAGCTTGGGAATTTTTTTCCTAATTATAGGAGACATAGAATCCAATTTATTTAATACATATTGTCTAGCTTCTTGAAGCTCTAACCATAAACAAGAATTAATTTTATACTCTTCCAAGAATAAACTATTGGATTTTATCTCATTATTTATCATCATTTGGTGCCAAAATGTTAAATGCTTTTGCTGAAATATAGACATTTTTGTATAATCTGAAGAGAAAATAGATGTGTGTGTGTAGGCTATAGGGAAGAGTAAAAAAGCCAATCCTTATATATATATATATATATATATATATATATATATATATATATATATATATATATTTAAATATAACATTTTAAAATGATTTTAAAAGAAAAACTATACATTTAGAGTTAAAACTCATAGAAGAAAATTCAGAAATATAATCTTTTAACCTCCAAATAAATGGATTATTATTTATATTTAGCTTATAGGAACTGTTTATATCTTGGGTATTTTGTGACAATACCTCTATAAACTCTTTCCACTTAGCAGTATATTCCACATCAATGAGATGAGAGATTGTATTGAATACTGATGAAATTGAATACATTTCTAAATTTGGTAAGGCTATACCCCCATTATTCCAATTATACATATGGTATGTTAATGCAATCCTTGGCTTATTTGGGAACCACAAAAATTTCTGAATCATTGAATAAATTTTTTTAATTATTTGGTAAGAAGGAGGTATAGCTAAAGATTGAATTATATATAAGATTTTGGGGAGAAGGATCATCTTTATTATTAAAAGTTTATCATCCATAGAAAAGGGTAATTTGTTCCATTTATTTATTAAATATTCTATCTGTAATAAACTTTTATTATAATTTATTTGAATGGTATCTTTAATATTGTTAGTAATAATTATACCTAAATATGCTATTTGTTGAGACTGAGCTATATATTCATTATATTCATCAGGTATATTGTATTTTTTGAACCTCTTAAAATAATTTGTGTTTTATTATTATTAAAAGTAAGGCCGGAATTTTTTTGAAAATATTCCATGTTTTTAAAAAGTTTTTGTATAGATTCCCTTCTATTCCCAAGAGTAATCAATATGTCATCTGCAAACATTTGTATTGTAGATGATATAGTGGGGTTTAACTTGTATCCTTCAATATCTGTATCATGTCTTATCAAATTTGCCCATGGTTCCATAACTAATGAATATAAAGGACACCCTTGCTTAGTACCTTTTACTATTGGTATATTTTGAGATATACTAGTGCCAATTTTAACATAAGCTTGGCTACATATAACAGAGTGATAAGATTGATAAAATTATTGGAGAAATTTAATTCCTTTAATAGAGTGAACAAATATTCCAATGTAACTGAGTCGAAAGCGCAATTTATATCTAAACTAACTAGGGTTAAATTTGTTTTAAGATTTTTCACCGAATCAATTAAAGTTAATATTCTTTTAATGTTATCATATGAAGTTCTCTTCATTATAAACCCCATTTGATCACTATCAACTAATTTGGATAAAAGTGTTTTAAGTCTTTCTGCATAAATGGACATAAATAATTTGTAATCAGTGTTTAATAGGGAGATGGGTCTATAGGAGGTACACTTAGAGGGATCTTTGTTAGACTTTAAAATAGGAGAAATAAAAGTGTATTTCCAAGATGGTGGAATTATGTTTTTGTCCTGAGCAAGATTAAATACTTTAGAGCATTTATAGGTAGTAATTTGTAAATTTCAGAATGATGCCATCATTACCTGGTGCTTTATTTTGCTTTAATTTGGTAATGTGAGTTTGAAGTTCTTTGAAAGATATTTGTTTATCAATAGAAATTCCTTGTTCCTCTGAAAGTCTTGTTTTAGTGTATTTATTAATAAATGTTTTTATTTCCTCTTTATAGTTAATTTCAGTAGTTGTTTGGTTGATGTTTATAAAAAACTCTCTAAATTCAGTTAATATATTATGAATTTCTAATACCATTTTTCCTTTTTTAGGGGAGAATATTTCATTAATATGATTAAATCTATTTAATCTTTTCGTTTATTAGCAAGATTTTTTAAGGATTTAGGGTTGGAAGAGAAATTTATAAACTTGATTTTTTCTATATTGATCATAGTTTTATGTTTTAATATTTCTAGATATTTATTATTTAACATATGTATTTCTTTTCTTTTATCTGATATATCTTTATCACCCATATTACTAAGTTTTAAAGTGTCTAATTTACATTATATATCTTGCAGCTCTTTATCCCAAGCTTTCTTTTTTTGTTGTTGTACCAATTCAATATCCTACCACATAGATAAGCTTTTAGGGCATCCCATATGTAAATTTCTGATATATCATTAGTATTGTTAAGTTCTAAAAAATGCTGTACTTCTGTAGAAATTAAATCATTAAAATCTTTTAATTTTGTGATATAAGCTGAGATCCTTTTTATATGAATATTAAAATTTGGATTGACTACCACTTCAAAAATTATAGAATTATGATCTGATAAAGGACATGAAATCACTGCTGATTTGTTTAAGGAATCTGTTAAATTATTAGAAATAAAAACTCTATCTATCCTCGAGTATGAGTTATGTCTATGAGAAAAAAAGGTGTAAAACAAAGAAGTAGTATCTGCAAAATAATTTATATCTTTCAAAAAATAAGTATCTGAAAAGTCTTTTAATAATTTAGATGTAGATATTCTTCTCTTCCCATTAGTACTAGAGTCTTTGTAATCTAGAATACAACTGAAATCTCCTGCCAAAATAATGTTCCCTTTAGAGAATAGTACAATTTGATCTCGATGTTGTTTCACTGTGCTTATCCCTATCCCTGGGATCCAATATCTGTTAATCAATGTGAAAATTGTACTGTTTATTTCTATGGTGACTGCACAAAACACTCCTTTATTATCCTTATATGTATCTATTATTTTAGGAAAAGGCATTATGCTGTTCCATAGGATAGCTACTCCTCTCTTTTTCTTAGTATGTTCAGAACTTACTAAAATCTTATATGTTTTAGATTCAAGTCTGAATATATCCTCTGTTATTGAGTTTCTTGTAAAAATACTAACTGGGATTTATGTAACTTAAGATATCTAGTTAAATTCCTCCTTTTATTAGGATTATTTAAACCATTAATGTTAACTGATATACCTTTAAGTGTAGTCATTGAAAATTAAATGATGTAAATATAAACATTCTGATCTAAGAAATACACAAGAATATATCTAATAGGAATACTATTATAATTATTAGAACAAACATAGTGTAATAGTACCATATTCTTAAAATTAAGGTTGTTTCCTACTACATAAGATATGAACGTCTGAAAAGTTATTAGAAAATATTTATAACATAAACATGAAACAAAATAATCAACCTGAACCCCTCTGGAGTTTAAAACTCCTAACTAGAATGGCATCAGTCACTCAAATCGACGCCCTATCAAAAGCAGCATCCAATCAGCACCTGCCTAAATGTCTATAGTCATAACTATAAAAATAAGGCTTCTCATCAATAACATAAACAATTTTTTTGTATGAACCAAATGTATAGATATAATGTTGTGTCAATTAGTAAATTGATGACCGCTACATCTTAGGAATAAAGTACAGAATTTTCTTACATTAGTTAGTAGGTTATTAAGAACTACTATGATCTATTAGTTCACTCTTCTGTTTTAAAGTAATCACATTTGATAAGAACCTTAAAAAAAGACTATGGCATTATTTTATTACCGAAATATGGCTAATAACGGCTGAAGTGTGATATATAGTACTGCCATAGGTGATCAGCTAACTGGGACATAGTTGTAAATGAATCACCTAAGGGCCTTCAATAACCACTAACATTGGCAGCTAATAAATAAGATGCTAATAAAAGTGATTTTACTAATAATCAACTAACATACTGATTTGTTCTGAAAGAAATGAACACTGCATTTCTTTGCCAGAAACCAAATATAGTCATTACTCATCAAGAAGTAAAACCAACAACATCCTGCTAGTTTTCTTATAACCAAACACCCCGGTGCAGTCTCTCATAGAAGAGTGACTAATAAACCTTAAAAGTCTGATCTTCCATTCATTGCATTAATTTGAGTTACCTCAAAGGGTCCATCACCATAGTGAAAACTAGTGAAAAGGTCATATTAGTTCAAAGAAGCAAGGTGCTTAAATAGCTCCTGTATACTATATAAAAGCCTTATTTAAATATAATGAGCTTTTTATTATTCAGTTATAGCTTATACTATCTTTGAATTTTGAAAAGCTATTTCATTAACAAAACAAAAGATGAAAATTTCACATTTTCTAATGATAAACAGATCTAATTATTTTTAATGCACCTGTCCTTGCAATATTATTGCTGCCTATGTGGTACATCCCTATCAGCCTGTTACACAAATGCATTCATAAAATAATTGAGATAACCTATTATATACGTCTATACATTTAACATTTTGATAAATGCTTCATGAATATTTTCTCAGCAAGTCAATAGTTATAAAAAATGTACATGTAACACAAGTATATAAACAGCTTGTAGCGTTATTAAATCTTCCAAAAATGCACACATCACAACTAGTATCTCTCATCAAGATATCGGCACCCTTGTCATACATAAAGCAAATACTTTATGAGAATACTATTTGTTTATAAATACATAAGGCTCAAGAATACCTATGATGATCAGAAAAAGTATTTAGGTTACATGCGTAGTATAATCCCTATTTATTTAAGAGATTATTGCATATAATGTCTTACAATAAGTTGAAAGTAGTAATCTAGTTATATCTACTTTCTGTATGTTGTATGAGGAAACAAATTTGATTCAGTAGCTTCCCGGTGAGGATCAGAAGATCAATTTACTTCCGACGCCTTCATGATGACGTTTTAAGAAAGCTCCGAGCTTTCCAGCCGCGATGGATATCACAGTCTCGAGCTCATCATGAAGATAAAGCTTTCAAAGTTCCGGCGGGAAATAGTAAGTAAAACATTACTTAACTACATATAAGGCAATGTCTCGAGACTCCCTCTATACCGAGAGAGATGAGAAAGAAAGAAAAAAAAAATCTTGCATACACAACACGAAGCAATGACAGCTATCAAGCAAAGCTTCACCACACTATCAACCAGACTCTCCGGTTAATCTCCGACCAAAGCACACAGGCACCAAAACATACAATTAACACAAACAACACCACACATGTCTCTACAGTGCTAGAGCACCAAACCAGAGCCTCCAAATAAACACACCAACAACTCAGAAACGACAACAAAGCCTTACCATTATTCCAGCCACACTGCCACTCACATCCCGAGTCAGAAGTACCATCACTAGCACAGCAATTCTGCAACTATACATCAGGCCATCATACAAGATTCCTTTATCAAACAATTAACCATAAATCAACTAAAATACAAATACAGCAATTATAACTAAATAAAAGTTTTCCAACCACTATAAGAACCAAAATCAAGATAAACAAATACGCCCCCTAATGATAACCACCACTACAAGACATCCGGAAGCATAGATATCCGAGACAGGAGAATCACTGCATCCATGGGAATCAAACCAATAAACATTAAGATAATTAATCTTAAACAAATAGTACAAATGAAAAAAAACCCCAACAAACGACTATTCTACAAAACAAAATAGACAACTATTTAGTTAACCAATTGACATTATATTAAATATAATACCAAAAGCTTACCTGGATGTCCGGTTTCATTTCCCCAACTGAGTGAATCAAGTGCAAATATGTACTTGTTATGATTCATCTTTTGATTTTTTTTTTTAGGGTCAAATGTTTTCCAAGTGTTGTTCTCAGCATTCCTTTTAAGACTAGGACTGGCCCACTCCATTTCATCTACTTTTTCCAGTATGTTATTAGATTTTATATAAGTTATTGCATTGTCTAGGTCGTCAAAAATTTTAAAACCATCTTGATAAAATATTTTCAGTCTTGCAGGAAAAAGCAAATGGGTTTTTATTTTATTCTTTTTTAGTTCTCTGACTAAAGGCAAGAAAATTTTCCTTTTTGATAATACTGAAGAAGAATAGTCATTATTAAAGCGTATAATATTGTCCTTCAGTTTGACTGGGGATTTTGCCCATGCAGTCTTTAGTAACATTTCCTTATCATGGGCTAATAGGAACTTTACAATAACAGATTTAGTATAATTACTCAGTGTTTTTACATGTCATCATTGATCTATGGGCTCTTTCAATACCATATGAAAGAGCCTCCGGCAGTTCAAGTACTTCAGGCAACCAGTAAGATAAAAAATTTTTCCATATTATTTCCCTCTATGTTATCCGGTAAGCCAAAAATTCTCACATTATTCCTACGGGACCTGTTCTCAAGGTCATCAACCTTTGTCTGAAGAAGAGAATTTTGCTTTAACAGGAACTCAACATTATGTTCACTCTCTTGAAGTCTGTTATCCATATCACTTAATGCAGTTTCCATTCCTGAAATCTGCTTCCTCTGTTGCAATAAATCTTCATGTAGAATGTAAATTTGGTGAGAACACTTTTCTTTGAAATTGTCAATTTTTATATCCATTTTGTCTATCTTGACACTTAGTTCCTCAATAGTAGTTAGTAATGACTGTAGTTCCTTTTTTATAGTTGTCTCTTGATGAGAAGATTTAGTGAAGCTCATCCTGTTCTTTTACTGTAGTACTTTCAAGTGTAACTTTGACAGGAAAACTTAAAATCTACTTGAAATTTTTTATATAGTACCCTAATATATATTTTAAAGAATTAATTAAAATAAAAAAAACTATTATTAGGGAAGTTCATATCAATATTTCCTGTCAATAAAGTTCTGTAAAGGCAGAGATGATAAGAAAAGCTGCTACTCTGTGCTCATCTTGGCCACGCCCCCCCCAATATATTCATTATTGAGGTAACTGCTGCTTGAGAAGTAACAGTTGCCCATTTCTGCAACCACCTTCAGCATAGCAAAAACAGCACTCGATTAAAAAACAACAAATTATAGTTGTGTTTTTGATCTCTGAGCAATCCAGTCATTTAAAATTCAGCGGCATCCCAGCAGGACCTCTGTTTTCAATAGCTGGGCTTCAAAGAACTGTGGCATTCCTAATGCATACTAAGATGTTTTCCTACTCAGTGAAACAACAACTGTACTAGGACATGAACCAGAGAGTTATGAAAAAAATTATATTGCAAGTGGGAGAATACAAAAAAAAAGTTTGCCCATTTCATCTGCAGATGAGCGATTATTGCATGAATTGGGTCCAAAGATCTATCACCATTTGTGTTATGTCTAAGAATCGCAGTTCGAGTGCTTCTACCCTTAATGATTTGCAGCTTCATGGGCGATTTCCAAGAACCAAACCAAGCATGTGCAGGGATGGTTGGCACCTATACCTGAATGACAGTGTAGGAGAGAATGAGAAGGGATTGTGGGTATTTTTCCAATAATTTTTATTTTTGTTTTACATTTGCAAGGGATTGTGGGTATCTTTTAGTAAATGAGCAGTTTTTTTTACATAGTTCAGTCATTATTTATATACATTATTTAAAAAGCTATCAGTTTTGTATCTGCCCTTAGAGCTCATTGGGAAGCATTTGGAAGAACAGGACATTCTAGGCCATTTCTTCAGGACACTCCAGGTTTATACAGAATTTCTAGAGCCCTCTATCTGGATCCTTATGAGAGTAGTTACTTACATACACATATAGCACATGTGATATGCACCAAAATGGAAAATATTGACTGGTCTTTTTCATGCACTCTTTCTTGTTATTGTTTAGTCTGCTATCAATAAAGGTATAAGATGTAAAATATTACCATTAGCTAAAGTGTTATTTGTATTTGATTTTGTTCCTACAATTTCAGGAGCAATAACTTGTTTTTTAAATCTTTCAAAGTAAATCATTCCCCCTGATTGAGCTCCGGAATTCTGTAATCCAATTCCTATTGGTTGCATCTTGAGCCTTTTGACAAAATCCAGTTATATCCTCAAGAGTTTAAAGAAATGCCTATTCTTCTAAAGCCGTGTTACTATAACTTGCAAATTGTTCAGCACAAACTGCTCTTTACATTGTTCACACTATTAGGTTACACAGCTTATGTATTTTATAAATCACAATAAACACAGTAAACAGTAATGTTTATCATTTAAAAAAACACTCAAGTTATCCACATACTGACACGACAGCATTTTGTTCATCTTACTGCGAGTTTTCATGGTCATTGGGTACCCAACACAGTCTCTACCACCACCCCCCCCCCACACACACACACACACAAACACACAAACACACAGAGCACTTCTGCCATGAACACAAATGCAGTATTGGCACTGATAGATGAAGTTAAATATCCCTGAGACTTTATAAATCTATTCTGTCACTGCAGTTGTATACCACTGACACCTGACAATAGTGACCCCTGATAGCTTGCACCCATGGCAGCTGCCACACTCGTCCTTCTCTGGTTACTTACAACTTTGTTAGCTAATATATAACATGGTTTTAGACTTATTAATGTAACTATGAATAAGCAATACAAACAACTGCAAATAACCCTAGGATGATCCTATAAAAACACCTACAGTCATCACTACAGTTTCAGTAAATCCAGTTTTTATAACAAAAATTTTACACAGTACTGGATGTTTGTATAGAAGATCATGATTTGTCGCCCATCATAACCTGCTTATTATGCATTTCAGACATGGATGCCAAAGAAATTCACATCAAGAACAAAGCTCAAGAGGTGTATTTCTTGGTATCCATGTCGAAAACACAATTTGAGGTTATGATTGGTGGCACATTCATAATCCTTTGTAGTGTATGGCACTTTACCTGCTCCATGTACTACTAGTTACAGAGGAAAATTCACTAAGTGTTTTCCTTGCTTTCAAAGCTGTCAAGAGCAGTCGTGTAACACAGTCCATTACATTTTTACTTAATTTTCATACTTCTCAACTGTCTAGATTTTTGCAGGATGTCCAGATTATTGCTTCACAATTTTGGTCTGTTTCTCGTAAAATATGTGATTTTCAGACAAACGACTGAGGACTGAAGTCACTAAATAATGACATACAATTTAGTTTCAGAGTTCATACCCTTCAGAAAATGAATGCTAACATATTCTGTTATTCTAGTAACTAAGTTTGTGAGGATGTTGGAGACCCCACATTACTGCTATGGATGTCAGGCAGAAAAAACAAGTTATGTTCTTACCATAAAATTCTATCTGTGTTGTTGATCTTCATTCATTCATTACTGATGGGTGTCGGTTCCATCCTCAGAACCGAATCAGCCGTTATAACAAGCTTGCGCCAGCCAAAAAAAACCTCTCAAGCTAAGCTTTTACCCATAGTGTCTCTCTCTACATTACCTCAGATCGAGTTGGCCCATAAGGAAGAAAGAAAGCAGAGGCTTTATCTGAGCAACTTTCCTATCATAGGCTAAGACCATATCCGAACCTCCAGGAGTCTTTCGGACTGGGATGGCGGGTGGGTTGTAATGAATGAATGAATGAAGATCAACAACACAGATGGAAAGTTATGTTCTTAATCTTCATTCATTCCTTACTGATGGGACAGAGTCCCTAACTACTTTGTTTCCTGTGAGGTATGGAAGAATATTCCTGAGTACCACTGAACCACAGGAAGCTCTCCCCCCTGGAAACCATATTCTATTTGTAATGAGTGATAAAGGTATGAGGGTTAGACCATGTTACTGACGCACAGATGTCATCCATAGAAGCTCTTGCATGGAAAGCAACAGATGTTGCGACTGATCTGGTTGAATGCGCTTTGATTTTAAGATTGTAGGGAAGCTTTGTTCCATTGATAAATGAAGCAAATGCAATCTCCCAACGATTTAGACAAAGTAACTTTCGAAACAGGTCTCCCCAATCTTGGTCCTGAGAATGATACAAATTGATACAAAATTATACAAATTTATACCTTTCTGGCTTTCTAACACTCAGACATAGACTCCTGTTGAAAGTTTTACTTACTTGTCTGACATTTGAACAAGTGACAATTGTAATAATCCTCAAAATTGTATATTGTTGGTCTGTCTTTCCTGCTAAACATAAATAAAATTAAAGTACTGAGTGCAAGTAACTTTACAGTGCTGAGTGCAGATTTTAGGCCCTTACATTCAACTTACCTCTGGTGTGGTGTCAGTCAATCAAAGTATTCCTCTAACCACTCCCCCATCCCCCTCTTTCCTCATACAGGTTAAACTGCTACAACTTAGTACAGGCATTGGTTCATCCTCGCTTCGCTCAGGCTTGCTTCGCACCCCACCCTTCCTCCAATCCCTCCCACCCCTGGTGGTGCTACATTTATTGGTACTAGAGAATACGCCACTTTTTTAAACCAATCAATAACAACTTGTCACTCAACAGCACCACTCACAACCTGATACCACCAGTCCTCCAACTCTACTATTCCTTTTGCCTAAAGTTTCAAGTGCCATTCAGTAGGTATGCTATCACCCAAAATAGTAGTATTAACTCTACTTCTACCCCTTTTACTCATCCTATATCTCCTAACCGCCTACGAATATCAGAATCACCCAGGTTTCCACTACCCTAAATTCCAAACATCCATCCCATCTACAACAGATAAAAATGCACCCTTACTCACTCCCCTCATGCTTACCTCCTTAACCCCTGAATAATGCCATCTTACTAGACTTAGTTACATTAGTCCTAAAACCAGACACCATTACAAAACTTTATTCAAAATCTTAAAACTCATACTCAGGATACACTACAACCTCACAAAGGATGGCAACATCCACCCAAACCCTGGTCCATCCCCACCTGTTGGCCCTATATCTCCTACCACCATAGCTCCAACAAATAGACCTCTTAGCTCAATGCTGGCCTGCCATCTAAACATTAGGAGCATAAATAACAAGACTCAGCACCTGCATGCCCTCTTAGCTGTTCATTCACCAGATATATTATGCCTAACAGAAATGTGGCTGAAGCCTGTCACCAAGGACCATGAGATTCTGACACCAGGGTATAGTATGTTTCGACTAGACCGTACCACCAGAAAGGGTGGTGGGGTAGCCATACTTTACAAATCTATCCTGTCAGCACAGACACCCAACAACCACCCCAGTTCAATAATGCTGAAATTCTTATCTCAAAACTACAAATTAACAAAATCGAAAATGTAAACATTGTCTGTGTCTACATTCCCCCAGGGAGGAACACAGAAACCTTAGAATACTTCTTATATTTGTTATCCAATAACCCCCCCCCAAGAAACAATTGTTCTTGGGGATTTAAACATTGACTGGAACACTTGCTCTTGTGAAATCCCCACAACCCACATAAACCTCTATGGATTTACTCAAATTGTAACCTCCCTCACCAGGACAGAAAAACCCAATAACAAGGAAAGTACCCTAGAATGGATACTCATCAATACCCATCTTCAATCTTATAAATCAGGAACTTTGCCTGATGACCTAAGTGACTACTGTCTCACCAATGTAATCAAGCTCAAAGTAGACTGCTCCTACCAACCCACCTATAGAACATTCAGAAACAACAAGAATTTTATCCTCACCAAACTTCAAAATGAACTTAAGGCATGCAACTGGTCAGTACTAAAAAGTCTTCCCCTAGATGAAGCAGTAGCGTACTTTAACACCAAATTCCTTGCTATTCTTAACTCCAATGCTCCCAGCCACTCTATTAGAACCAAAGTTAAAATTGTACCATGGCTTTCTAAAGATACCAAAACCAAAATTTCACTCAGAAACAAAGCATGGGCCACCTACCGGAAAACAAAAGCCCCACTTGAATCAACTAAGATTCAGACAGCTAAGGAATGGCACCAAAAAATCCATAACCTTAGACAAACAGAACCATTACTACCATTTACTGCAAAAACACCAAAACAAACCTCAAAAGTTCTGGGCAGGAATAAAACTACTCCACCCAGGCCAAACTGCCACTCCACCCCCCCTCAGCTTCCCACAAAAATCCCCAGTAGACATTGCTAATAACTTCAACAGCTTCTTCACAGAGACTATCCAGTCTCTAGCCAGCCAACTCTCTCCCAATGGCTCTAATTCTAATGTAGCCACACCCAGTACTCAAATATACTTTACCTTCCAACCTGTTCCTACTCAACTTATTCATGCCCTACTTAAGAAAGTAAGACCCACCACCCTGGCTGCCGACCTCCTCCCAGCAGACTATCTGCAAAAGGCTGCTGACACCATAGCCTACCCCATCTCTATCTTGATCAACAGAGCTATATCTGAAGCTACTGTATAGAAAATCTCCCATGTCATACCTCTCCATAAAGGAGGTAGTTCCACTGAACCATCAAACTTTAGCCCCATAGCTATTCTGTCACCTCTAGCTAAAATTATGGAGAAGTGTGTACACATACAGCTCATGCACTACCTCACACAGAACAAGCTGTTGTCCAACTTTCAGCATGGCTTTAAGCCAAACCACAGTACTAGTACTGCCCTCCTCTCTTTCTCTAACGTCATTAACCACAACCGCAATAATAACAAACTATCCTCAGCACTCTTTCTAGATCTATCCAAGGCTTTTGACATGGTTGACCACAAAATGCTTATAAATACCTTGAAGGCCTTCTCCTTAAACAATCATGCATTCCAATGGTTTCAATCCTACCTGCAGGGCAGGCAACAGGCAGTCCTATGGCAGGACAAGCTATCATCTCGCCTACCCATCACATTAGGAGTCCCCCAGGGCTCGGTACTAGGACCCCTTCTTTTCTCCATCTTTATCAACGACCTTCATTCAGTCATCCCAGATGCTACCTGCATTCAATATGCAGATGACTCCACCTTGATTTGTTCTGACACCTCACCAGCTACTTTATTCACATTAACCCAAATCACCTTCAATACAGTGGACAAATGTCTCTCCAATCAACATCTAATCCTAAACCCCAACAAAACTAAGTTGCTCCTCTTCTCCCCCACATGGAGGACCCCCCTGCCAGCCTTCAACATAACTACTAACAATGGCACTATCATCTCCCCCAGAAGCCCAAACTAAACTACTGGGTGTCATAGTTGATAACCTTAAGTTTGATGTGCATATCAATCAAACTATCAAAACCATTAATAAAAAACTTTGCTCTCTTTATAGAATCAAACCTTTCCTTACCCCACTTGCTAGAACTGTAATTGCCCATTCCCATCTGCTATCAATTCTTCTCTATGCCTCATCTCTATTCTCCATCTTAAACAAAACAGATCTTAATAAACTATCATCCTGCTATAATCACATTGCCAGATTTGCTACTGGCACAGTCTACCGGACACACCACTGTCACAACCTAAATCACCTAGAATGGCTTGAACTGCCAAGCCAATTGCAGTTCAACCAGCTAACAGTGGCACATAAAGTCCTTTACCAACCAGAAAATACACCTGCACTAAAAAATATTATCAGACCCTACACCAGCACCCGGCCACTGCGATCATCCACTAGACTCCTAGTTCAAACATACAAATCCAACTACTCAGCTGGAGACTCTCTGTTTGCCAACACTGTTGGAAAAATATGGAACAGACTCCCAGCTGACTTGACCCTAGAACCCTCACTAACTCAGTTCAAAAACAAACTCAAAGAAATACTTCAAAACTCATAGGTTATGTCCTTGCACTAACCCCGACTAGTGACCTCTCTATTTCTTAGGTGCCTTACATTCAACTACTTCTAACTTTTTTCTACCACCCCATTTCAGGAAGGGTCAATTGTATCACTGCTGCTCAATGCGTCTTAAACCTGAATGTAATGTTATGTATGTTTAACTTTGAAAATAATGTTATGTTTTGTAAAGTGTTTTATAAGAAGTACTATATGTGCTAAATGCTGGTATTGCTTATGACTGTAATCTGCTTGAAACTAGCATTTACTAAATGTTCAATGTGCATTATTATTTTGGAGCTTTTCTCCCCGGGCCTCTGCTGAAAATGGACATGTATCCAGTCGGACTTTCCCGGTCAACAAATGTAAAATAAAATAAATAAATAAATAACTAGTCAGATTTTCGTAATGACTTAGTTCTGTCAAGATAAAAACGTAATTTTCTATGCATGTCAAGCAAATGAAGTGAATATTCTCCTTTGTTAGAAAAATTTGGAAAGAAAACTAGTAGGTTAATCGTTTGATTAATAGTCAAGTCTGAAATAACTTTGGGTAAAAAGGAGGGGTTAGTCCGGAGTGATACTCTGTCCTTATGGAACACTATGTAAGGACGTTTTATGCACAAACCTTGCATCTCAGAAAATCATCTTGCTGAGGTAATGGCCACCAAGAACAAAGTTTTCCAGAATAAGAATTTCAGATCGCAATTGGCAGCGGATTTAAAGGGGATACGAGTCAAGGATTGTAGAACTAATGTCAAACTCCAGGGCTCGATCGGTTGTTTGAAGGGGGGCCTAATATGTGTAACACCTTTCAAAAAGATTTTACAGAGGCGGCGTAAAATCAAGGAAGAGTCCTTGAAACCATTATGGAAATTGGAGATTTCAGCCAAGTGTATTCGAAGAGTTGAAGCTGCAGCTCCTGAATGAAGGAGATTAGAAAAGTAATCTAGTACAATAGAAAGCAGAGCCGAAAAAGGGTTTACTCCCTTTTTTACGAGAACAAATTATGAATCTTTTCCACTTGCTTAGATAAATTTTCCTGGTGGAGGGTTTATGGGAAGGCAGAAGAATGTGGCAGACAGGAGAGGATAAATTGCTTTGCCTGGCAATTACTAAAAGTGGAGGAACCAAGCTGTCAGCTTGAGGTTCGATATGTTCGGATGTATCAACCCCTGTGGGTGCAACAGCAATTCCAGAGTTGGATCCAGAATCCATGGTTGATGTACTAGGTGAGGCCAAAGAAAGGGAAATCAAATTTGTTGGGCAAGTAGGGTGCAATGAGGATTACTCTGCTTTTCAACTGAAGAGCCTTCTTTAATAATTGTGGGATCAGAGGATGGGGACGTTAAGCATAAAGAAGTCCTGTGGGCTAATCATGCACAAGAGCATCCTTCAGTGACTCCCCCTGTGAGGGAATTAAGGCAAAGTACCTTCTACATTTGTGATTTGTGGGGGACGCGAACAGATCTCAGCAAGGCTGGCCCCAGCAACTGAAGACCTTCGCCGCTACGACAGGATTGAGGGACCACTCATGAGGCAGGAGAATGCATCTGCTCAATTTGTCTGCAATTACGTTGGAATCCCAGGGAATGTGCATTGCTATCATAAAACAGTTGGAAGCTATCGCCCATTGCCAAATTCACATGACCTCTTGACACAATGGGTAGGACTTGGTTCCCCCTTGTTTGCTGATATACCAGACTACTGACATGTTGTCAGACTGGATGGCAATTGTTCCTGAAAGAGAACAGGTCGAAATGCTTGCAACGCTAGAAGCACTGCCCTCAGTTCTAGACAGTGATATTCAAGCTGGCCTCCAAGGGTGACCTAGTGCCTTGGACTATCCTTCCCTGGAAATGCCCCCCCCCCCACCCAATCAGGGAGGTGTCTGTGGTCACTATGGATCTGGGCTGAGAGGGGGAGAAAGGGCAACTCCATAGGTGCTCTTCTGGCTTCACCCACCAAATTAAATCTTGTTTGCACTGATTTGTTATCCTGATTTGAAAGGACATAGGATGAGTCAAAGGGGACCACTGATGGAGAGATGAAAAGTCAGCAAGCAAAGGAGAGTAGTAGTGCTGAAAATGAATTCATCCTCAAGTCTTGGTGAGTACCTTCGCGAGGTGAACTCTGTTTTTCACAAAATCTCACCAAGGCGACACTGATATATAGACTGTATTTATATAGCATATATCATGGACAGAAGTAAATCAAAAATAAAAAAGATAGCTGGGTGCACAAGACCCAGGATAAAAAAGTGCCCAATCCTGGTAGGCGCACTCATGCCAGGACTGGAAAAAATGACAGTGTAGTCTCCTCAAAATAAGGAGACATTCCTACAATGGGGCCAGGCTAAGGGGAAGGATGGCCCCCCTGTTTTAGAAGGAAGCAGCAGTCCACAAAAACGACAAACATTGACTGGCCAAAGAAGAGCCATAAAGATGATAGAGTGGACTATTGAGGATAAGAAAGAAATTATGTACTGTTACTATTATACAAAAAGCCCAAAATTTCCAAACACAAGATATACAAAATGATTAAAAGAGAAATTAAAGGAAAGAAAAACACTTCCACAGGAAAAATCACAAGCTTCAAATAAAAATGTGTGTTCATTAATACAACAGACTTTTGAAAAACAGTATATAGATCAAGAAACTTTGACCTCTTTGGAAAAAGAAGCCTCTGAGGAAGTGAGAAAATATAAACAACAAAACCTAGAGATATTTGAAAATATAAAAAAAGAAATATGAACATGGGAAAGAAAGAGAGATTTGATATGGTGCAATATTTATGCAAAGGAGAAAGCCAAGTTAACTAGTATAGAGAAAGCAGTCCCAAAGATATTCAAAGAGAAATACAAGAAAAGGCATCCAGATATGGAAAATTTCACAATAAAAAGATTAATGGCACAAAGATGTAATGTAGAAAAGACGATTAGTAAAGCAGAAGTTAAAGAAATAGAAGCTGAAGTTATGGAATGCCTGCGAAGTGAAGGATTTAATGTAGAAGGTCTAAAACAGATTACATTACAGCATGATGGAGTAAGTCCCCAGAATAAGGAAAAGCAAGATCAGGAGACATGTGTAGAAGAAATATGGACATGGGAAAGGAAAAGTGATTTAATATAGTGTAATATTTATGCAAATGAAAAAGCAAAATTAAGCAATACAAAAAGAGCAGCACCAAAGATATTTGAAGAAAAATATAGGCAAAGGAATCCGGATATGGAAAACTTCACAATACAAAAAATAAGAAGACTAAGAGGAAAAGTAGAAAAGGAGATTAGTAATGGAGAAGTCAAAGAAATAGAAACTGAGGTAATGGAACAGCTGCAAAGAGAAGGATTCAGTGTAGAAAATCAAATGCAGAAAGCACCACAACAGGACAGAGCAATGGATATCCAAATTAAGGGGAACCAGTGGAACAGAAGCAATTGGTCAGGTGCCATATCAAGGTATTTTGGAGCCTTCCACAGGAAACCAGTACAAACATTCACTTGAAGCTAGACAGCATGGAAAGGAACAGGAAACTGTGGAAACACTGATGCAGTCAATGTTGAGGAGTGATAGGCCAGTGAGTTCCCATATGACAGAACAATAGATGACACAGGATGAAATTGAAGAGAATGTGCCACAAGAAGATATAGAACTTTGTATAAAATGCCTGCAGGAAACGTAAAACAAGGGATGCGCCCTCAGTATGGAAGAAAATGAGTTAGGAGAAGAGTTGCTTGATTTAATAGGCAAAGACAGATATATCAAGATCAATGAGAGAAATAGACTGCAGAAGGTTAATAAAACCCCAAAAGTTAGAAGCTTGATAAAACAAATGAACACAGTAATTAGGACTGTCCACAGAGATCCATGAGATATAACAGAAGTAAACAGAATATATTACTGTGCTGCTAAATTAATAACTGATAAAGTTCTATCACAGGAACAGAGTGCGAGGGAAAAGAGGGGGAGAAAGAGAATTCCATCATGGAAATATCAAATAGAGAAAACTATAAAGCAGCGAAGACAAGAAGTGTCATTGTTAGAAGATTATAGAAAAAGGAACAGATCAATAAAAATACTAAGCGAGACAGATGTGATAAAAGCAATGTGCAATATTAGAACAGACCAGGATCTATTATGCACTATTAGAGATAAACTAAAAATTTCAAAAAAGGTGGAAAGACTTAGAAGATACAAAGATAAATATAAGGGAAAAGCACAAAATAAGAAATTTATTGATGACTCAAAAAAGTTTTATAGAGAACTGGGAAATAAGGTAAAAGGAATTGAAAGGCCGCCAAAAAAAAAAGAGGAAGTAGATACATTTTGGAGAAGTATCTCTGAAGATCCTGTGGAACATAACAAAGATGCTAAATGGATAAAAGTAAAAGAAAGAATAAGAAGTTTAAAGGTACAGGATATGAAATGGGATGAGATAACAGTCAGAGAGATTGAAACAAAGTTAAGATGCAGTATTAACTTCTTTGCATGAGGATCTAGCCATGAGTAAGAACTATTTATATGCACACCCCGAACAGACACCACATTGGTTAACAACAGGAAAAACAATGCTCTTACTTAAGAGTGAACCTGCAAGCTACCCTAAAAATTATAGACAAATAACTTGTCTTCCAATGATGTATAAACTATACACGGAAATTTACGCCGACAGACTTTATAGTCATTTAGAAGAAAACTAAATTATGGCAGTAGAACAAATGGGCAATAAAAGAAAGTCATATGGAACAAAGGGTCATTTGTTGTTAAACAAAGTTTTAGTGAAGAACTGTAAGAAGTGGAAGAATCTAATTACGGCATGGACTGACTTCAAAAAAGCATTTGATAGTATCCCACATTCATGGATAAAAGAGTGCTTAAAAATGTATAAGATACACCCTACACTGATTGACTATAGTACAGTAACCATGAAACAGTGGCAGACCACTTTGCAATTAAGCCATGATAAAGGACAGATTATTATCCCAGGGATAAAATCCAAAGGGGGGTAATTCCAGGGTGACTCTCTGTCACCGTTGCTATTCTGCCTTACCATTAATCCATTAAGCTATCTACTTAACAGCTTAGGCCATGGCTACAATTTGGATTCTAGAAAGCAACAAAGTCTAATGACTTCTCATCTTCTCTTTTTCGATGATTTAAAACGGTATTGCTCATCAGATGAGGAACTGAAAGCACAGCTGCAGGTTGTCAAAACTTTTTCCGATGATATTGGAATGTCATTTGGCCTTGATAAATGTGCAAAAGCAACCTTTAAAAAAGAAAAACTGCAGACCAGGAAAACATCAGTTTGGGACAAGAATGTGATATAAAAGAACTTGAACAAGGGGGAGTGTATAAATACTTGGGAATTGAAGAAGGATCAGCAATAAAATATGAACAAATGTGAATAAAGCTCAGTAAGGAGTACTTTAGAAGACTTAAATTAATCCTGAAAACTGCACTGACATCTAGGAACAAGATCCAAGCCATAAATCAATTTGTTCTTCCTGTCCTAACTTACAGTTTTGGAGTGATTGACTGGCCCAAAAAGTGTTGGATAGATTGAATATTAAAGCAAGAAGGATGCTTCATGGTCACCAAATGATTTATACAAATCAGTGTATACCAAGATTATATATTACTCGTTCCGAAGGAGGGATGGGCCTCCTTGAAATTGATTACATGTATAGATCTGCAATCGTGGGACTTCACACATATCTGCTGACCTCACAGGATCCAAATGTAGTGAAAGTTTTGAAACATGAAGAGAATAAATCTAAGACTACATCTCTGCTTAATTTAGCAGAAGCATATCGACGTCAAGCAGGAATGGAAATCAAAACAGAAGTAGATAAAACAAGGCATCAACTGAATGTGCTAAAAAACAAAAGAAAGAATATAAGGTGAAGGACCAGGTGAAAAGGCAAGAAATGTGGAAAAAACAAAAATATAGTTGCAAGTATAGAAAACTTCTGGAAGAGCCTCTTGTTGATAAAGAACAAACGCAGGAATGGTTAAGGAGAGGTGAATTCACATCAAGAAATGAAAGGTTAATATTGGCAGCCCAAGATAGTGGGCTACGTACGCGCTGGTTTACAAAGTCCGTTGAACATGTGGGAGAAACAGACATATGTAGGTTTTGTAAAACTGAACTGGAAACAGCTGCACACCTTGTTGCTGGTTGCGATGTATTAATGGCAGAGGGACTGTATACTAAAAGGCATAATAATATGGCGAGACTGTTACACTGGAGATTGTGCAAACATTATGGTATTGAAGTGGCTGAAAAACACTGGAAACATGAGCCACAAAGAATAATAGAAAATGAAGTTTATATCACATGGGATCACCCAATATCAACAGTTCAAAAGGGAAATGCTAGAAAACCGGATACAGTGGTCCAAGAAAAGAAGACAAAAGAAGCATTGATCATTGAAATCGCGACACCTAGTGACTATAGTGTCTTGCATACAGAGAGACACAAAGTCATAAAATACCTTGATCTGCAGGCAAAAACGAGAGCCATGTGGAAGAACAGTAGTAGGACCAACTGGTCTTATAAAAAAGAATTTACAATTATATTTAGATATGTTACCAATTCATGTAAGTATGCCGCGGTGGTACGGCGGTAGCGTTGTTACCTCACAGCAAGCGGTTCTCCCGTTTGATTCTCGGCTGGGCTTGGGAGTGCCTTCTGTGTGTAGTCTGCATGTCCTCCCCGCGGTTGGGTAGCGTTCGAAAGACATGTGTGCGTAAATGGGCGTGACTTCATTGAAGGTTGGGCATTGAGCTGGCACCTCTACTGCCAATCATTAGCGGACTGGAGTTCCGCAGTGGCGACCCCTTACCGGGAAAAGCCGAAAGACAAACAACAACCAATTCATGTAAGAAAATAGGCAAACAAAACAAACTTCTCAAAAGTCCAAAAACCAAAGAATGGCAAACAAAAGGCAGAGGACAAAGTAGATTCACTCTATAAGCGTTTACTAAAAAAATACACGATAAACATGAAGCGCTTTTCATCTTGTTAAATACAAAGGCTTCTTCAGATGCAAGTAAAACTTGTCTTAAAACATTTTAAATAGATGAATACATTGTCATGTGATCCCAACCCACCCAGTGGAATCCAATTAAGGATCTATGCATGTTTTACACAAAGACGTCAGCCTTATTTTACACTTTAGTGCCATTGCTTCTTTCGGCAATGAAGAATACATTCTACCCACCCCACTTATTGTACCATACAATGACTAGTACGCTCCCTTTGAGCAACAATTACTATCAAGGACACAAGGAAGTAGAAAAAATGGAAACAATACAAGGAAAATAAAATAACATTCTCATTCTAAATGGTATCAAGTAGTCTATGTTACAATAAGGAATCATGCTATTTACAATAAAACAACCAAGAACAACTTTAACTTGGAGTATGCACCAGTTAAGTGATGACCTTATCACTCCCAGCACTTGGTCACAACTCATATGTGGTTAATACACCAGTCATCTGTGCAAAGTTTTAAGTTTTAAAATACTAGAAATCGCACATGTTTCATTCAATCCTGGAAAATTGTATGCGTTTGTCAAAATCTGCCAATATAACTCTCTTGCTTCTAATATTAATGTACAAGGACCCCATCTTGGGTCCTGGGGTATTTGGTTGATGACCATGTATCCAAAATTGTGTGTGTTGTGTTCGCTTACACGTTTGGCTAGTGCGTTGTCCAGTTTACTTTTGCTTATGGCATACTGGTGTTCATAAATACTTTCCTTGAACTTACGTTCAGTTTTGCCAATATAGTAAACTGGACAAACCTTGCATCTAGCCAAATAAATGATCATCCGAGAATTAGTCAAACCTGTAGTTGACTTTGCATCTGATGTTCCTTACAGTGAAGTTGTTTGTTGTATCCACCACTTTACACTGTGAACACATGCCACACCTAAACATACCTACATTTCTCGACCCTTCTCTCATTTTGTTTTCCAGTAAGCTTTGCAAATTTGATCCTTTACGGAAAACAACTCTAGGATGCGGGCCTAAAATTTCACCAAGTGATGGATTGTTGTTTATTAACTCCCAGTTCTTATTTACTATACTCAAAAAAATGTGTGTTTCACATGAAAATGTGGTGACCAGGCACAAATGAAAGTTAGTTTTATTTGTTGTAGTAGGTGCAGATGATTCCCTAACCTCCATGTCGTTCTGTACCTCAGAATTACCCGGTAACTGTAATAATGGTTGGTATAATCCTATGTCTCTTTTAGGAGAGGAGATGGCTTTTTTCCACTTGACAGCTTGTTGTCTGTTAGAGAGATAGCTGGTGAACCAATTGAGAGAGGAAGGGGATAGGTTTAGGTTAGATAGTTTAGTTAGGAGAAGGTTGTAAGAGATAGTATCAAAGGCCTTAGAGAGGTCAAGAAAGACGGTAGATAAAGTGGAGCCAGAATCTCTGTCTTTATTTGCAGTTTCCAGGAAGGAAAGGAGGGCAGTCATGGTGCTGTGACCTGGTCTGAATCCGTGTTGTGTGGAAGTTAGTAAGTTATTATCTAAGAAATAGGGAAGGAGTTGAAGATGGATACATTTCTCTAGAAGTTTTGATATAGGAGAGAGGATGGCGATGGGACGAAAGTTAGTAATATTGTTATTATTACCTCCTTTGTGCAGGGGAATGATGAAAGCCCTTTTCCAGAGTTTTGGTACAAGACCTTCTTGGATAGAGTGATTGATTAGGATGCTGATGGGGAAGGCAATGGCTTCGGCAGCTGTGCTGAGGAAGGATGATGGAATGTTATCAGGGGCATTGGAGCATGGTTTTAGCTTTTGAAGTTTTCTTAAGGTAGAAGTAGGAATAGGTTTTAGGGAGAATGGTGGGAGTTGAGAGGCTGGAGATGAAGGGGGTGATGATAGGGAAGATGCAGAAGTAGGGGGTGAGGTGTTATTAGAGAAGGATGAGGTTAGTTTGGAAATAGAGTCTATAAAAAATGAGTTGAATTGGGTAGCCAGATCTATATCTTGTGCATTTGGTTCTGGGCTTGGGTTTTCTGTTGAGCCAGGTTTTAGGAGGGTAGTGATGCCTTTCCAGAATTTTTGTGGATTGGTTTTGTCGTTGTTTTGCAGTAAGGGGAAATAATTCTGTTTATCAATTGTGATAAGCTTTTTAACTCTATTGCGAAGTGTTTTGAATTCATTAAGGGTGGTGGGAGTTTTGTTTCTGTGGTAACGTGCCCATGTTATATTGGCAGATTTTGACGAACGCATACAATTTTCCAGGATTGAATGAAACATGTACGATTTCTAGTATTTTAAAACTTAAAACTTTGCACAGATGACTGGAGTATTAACCACATATGAGTTGTGACCAAGTGCTGGGAGTGATAAGGTCATCACTTAACTGGTGCATACTCCAAGTTAAAGTTGTTCTTGATTGTTTTATTGTAACTAGCATGATTCCTTATTGTAACATAGACTACTTGATTCCACTTAGAATGAGAATGTTATTTTATTTTCCTTGTATTGTTTCTATTTTTTCTACTTCCTTTGTGTCCTTCATAGTAATTGTTGCTCAAAGGGAACATACTAGTCATTGTATGGTACAATAAGTGGGGTGGGTAGGATGTATTCTTCATTGTTGAAAGAAGCAATGGCACTAAATTGTAAAATAGGACTGACGTCTTTCAGTGTAAAACATGCACAGATCCTTAAATGGATTCCACTGGGTGGGTTGGGATCACATGACAATGTATTTGTCTATTTAAAATGTTTTAAGACAGGTTTTACTTGCATCTGAAGAAGTCTTTGTATTTAACAAGACGAAAAGCGCTTCATGTTTATCGTGTATTTTTTTAGTAAAAGTTTATAGAGTGAATCTACTTTGTCCTCTGCCTTTTGTTTGCCATTCTTTAGTTTTTGGACCAAAATCATGTAACACCATACGAACTGCAGGAGTCATTACTGGGCACATTGCGGGTGATGCAAAGAGCACTTCTGGCTAACATCAAAGAGTGAAACAATACTAATTTCATGAACTTTAATCATACTTTGACTTAAGAACAGGGTTCATTCCCATCATGGTATCAGAAACGCAAATGACTAGGAGAAATTAAAAAGGCAGAGACAACTGAGTTAGCAAAACCACTGTAGAAGTCTCATGTGTAGTCTTGCCAGTGGAACTATTGTTATTGATGCTGCCATTAACCCTAGTAGTTGGAGGATTGCCTGAGACGGAGCTTTGTCCTGACAGGGCATCACCTGGAGTTGAGATCTGAGTCTTTTCAGCCTGTGGAGTGGGAGGGACACTAGGCAAGACTGAGTATCAAAAGTAGCCCCTATGAACTCCAGTCTTTGAGAAGGAGTCAGCTTGCATTTGTCTTTGTTTACTGTTACCCCTAAGTGTTCCATTAGTAGTAGAGTGTAATGAATGGCTGAAACCAGTAGATGCTTGGTTGGGGAGGTAAGGAGCCAATCATCTAAATATGGAAACACCCGGAATCCTTGCAGTCTCAAGTGAGCTGTTACCACTGCCATGCATTTAATGAACACTTTGGGGGCCATAGAGAGACCAAAGGGCAGCTCTCAGAATTGGTAGCAATTGGCTCCCAGCCATAAGTGGAGGAATCTTCTGGAGGGTTTGTCCATTTTTATGTGGTAATACGCATCCAGAAGATCTATCAAGCACATCCAATCATCTTTCTCCAGAAAGGGTAATATAGACTGAACCATAACCATTCGGAATTTGTTTGCTTGACAAACTTGTTTAGGATGCTGAGGTCCAGAATTGGCCTCCAGTCCCCTGTCTTTTTTGGCACTAAAACAAACTTCGAGTAGAATCCGATTCCTGTGTGGTCTGGTGGGACTGTTTGGATGGCTCTTTTTAGAAGCAGCTTTTGGATTTCTTGAGCTGTTGCTTCCCTTTGACTGGGTGGAACGTCAAGAATATGCTTTAGCGGCCTTGGATAAAGAGTGAATGGGATGTGATAACCTCTGGCAATTATCGTCTGTGCCCAAAAATCTATGGTTATCATTTGCCACGCAAGGTGGTGCAGAGAAAATTGCCCCCCCATGACTGCTTCCAAAGGTAAGCAATCGGGCCACTCTTCAGGAGTGCTGACAGCTCTGTCCAAAGAAAGAATCTCTGGATCCCTGATTACGCAGCCCCCCTCTGCCTCTGAAGGGGCATCTTCCAGTTGAGCTCCCCCCTCTGCCCCTGGGGGAAAACTCGCCATGTGTGTTGTGGAAACGACCCTGGGATTTCTTGTACCACATCTTTCCACTCCTCTGATTCCTAGAGTTCGGGCAGAACTCTAAGCCAAAGGGTAGACTCTGGAGCCATAGTAAGGTCTACCAAAAGAAGCTGGAACCGGGGTTGGCATTGGTGTCAAAGCCTCCAATACCTCCAGGAAGGTCAAAGGAGGAAAGTATGTAGGAGTCCATGGAGAAAAATCCTTGGCTCCGTGTAGGAGGGAGGATTTGGAAGCCGTTGGAAATTTTTTTATTTTATTTTTTATTTTACATTTGTTGACCGGGCTAGTCCAACTGGATACATGTCCATTTTCAGTGGAGGCCTGGGGAGAAAAGCTCCAAGGTCATAGTTAGATTAACAAAACAAAAACATTGATGTTGATACACAAGATAATCT
Source organism: Protopterus annectens (assembly GCF_019279795.1). Lineage (NCBI taxonomy): Eukaryota > Metazoa > Chordata > Ceratodontiformes > Protopteridae > Protopterus > Protopterus annectens. Next base: position 143,712,013 of record NC_056747.1, read on the forward strand.
ACTGGTTAATACATATACAATTATAAACCTATCACAAGTGAGTACAATAAATACACTGATGCTTACAGACCAAATAAGAGAAAACAAGAATTATTAAATGATTTCATGAGGTACAGATTTGAACAGCCAGACAAGGAGGGCTAAAATAGGGTGATCTTTGGTTTTTGGGTTAGGCAGAGGCTGTAGGAGCCTAGGTACGGCTGAGACAATAGCTTATTAGTCAGGACTGGAGCAAGGGCATAACCATTTGGATTTCAAGTATGCTCTAAGATGTAATTTAAATTGGTGCTGAGAGGGCATAAGTCTTAGGTTGTTTGGTAGGGCGTTCCAGGATTTGCCAATGGAATTGGCATATAGTGCATCACCACCAGCATTGTTGGATTTAATGGTCCTTACTTGTAGACTTTTGGAAGACCTGAGGGAGTTAAGGTTGGAGTACGGGGTAAGTATTTTGTACAGTGAGGGAGTTTTACTTGGATGGTAAATCCTCTGGCTACCAGGAGCTGATCCACTAGTCTCACTACATCCAGTTCTGAAAGGCTCCTAGAGGAGCAGGTGGATATCCCCGACGGGGAGTCAGGATGGTCTAGAAATGGGCTGCATTGCTGGCCAAGAAATGGATCTACCAAAGGGGAATATCGGGTCAGAGGGGTTATTTCACCTTTCGGCACCGAGGTCAAAGTACCAGCATGATGTATAAGTAGGGGGGGGAAGTGACCGGAATTGGAATGACTATTTTTGGTACCAAAAGGGAAGTCAGTAGTGTTGTCACAATCGTTGTCATTGTCAGAACCTGGGGAATAGGTGCAGAGGATGGCACCGTAGCCAGCTGCTGAGGTTCCAGAACCGAAGATGGCACCATGGAGGGGGTTTGAGGCCCCGGTGCTGAGGATGTTGGTTCCAATTTAGAAATTTTAGCTTTCGGCTCCGTCAGTTTAAATTCACTGGTGAGAGGACAGGAGGATAAGGATTTACTCCTCTTTTTATGCTCTTTCTTTGGAGAGGATGAACCCTCCACCTCAGAGATAGCCTCCGAAAAAGGAGATTTAAGGAGACCTTTAAGCATAAGTTATTTTTACATTCCACAAAGTGCATGAGCTAAAACCTTTACAAATATCACAAGGGGGTTTCACAGATAAGTGTGGCACCCCGAGACAGTAGACACAGGACATATGGCTATCCACATTAGGCATTTTCCTGTCGCACTGGTCATAGCACTTGAAACCAGTCGTTCCCTTTTTTCAGACCTATTAATCCCAAAAAATAAAATTTTAGCCACAAAAGAAAAAACTATCAAATCACAGAAACACACACTCAACAACAGAGAAGAACATTTTTACAGTAGAGGGGGGAAAGGAGAATACCAACAATGTTACTGGGAATTACCTCAGTGGTAAGGGAAAGCCTGTACCAGCAATGGTACAAAGAGTAAAAAGGAGGAAAGAGAGAGAGGGACATTCATGCAGATAAGCAAAAAGTATGCGAATAACAATAGGCTAACTAGGTATATGAAACAAAAAGCAAGAAAGGTTTAGGGAGAGGCAAAATTAGAAAAATTTGAAATGACTTAGCTGAGAGATGGCCTGACATGTCTTGATTCAGTATACGGCAAATGAGATCTGAGGTAATCTAGAGAGGGGCACTATGGGTAAAAGCTTAGCTTGAGAGTTTTTTTGGTTGGCGCGAGCTTTTTATAACGGCAGATTCCGTTCAGAGGACGGAACCGACACCCATCAGTAAGGAATGAATGAAGATTAACATCATCAGATCAAATCTTTTGTCTGTGCTGTCATTTGCTCGACGGTACTGGCAGATTTTACTTTTTATTTTATTTTATTTTGAACACCTTTATTGAATTATCACTTGTGACACAGGCAAATTTACATTTATACAAAAGTAATCAAACTGTATTAAATTAACATTAATTAGAATTTATGTACCTACCATAACGTTCCATGTTAGTTGTCTTCTTCTCGCCTTCTTTCTTGCTGGATGGGTTCGGAGCCGATCCTCGGCTCCGACTCGGCCACTCTAAAAGCTCGAGAGCTAGTTCCACCGGCTCGAGGCTCCCCTATATCCCACAATGCTAGGCGGTAACTCCTCAGATCTCATTTGAAAGCTAAGCCCAGCAAGGAAATTCCATAAAAGGAACAAAAGAAAACTCCTCTAGGTCTGTCCAGGCTAGGGGGAAGGAGGGTGGGACGCAAGAAAGAAGGCGAGAAGAAGACAACTAACATGGAACGTTATGGTAGGTACATAACTTCTAAATGTTAAGTTGTCTAACTCGCCTTCATTCTTGCTGGATGGGACCGCGTCCCTAACACCTTATCCCGGGTGGCCTATCGGAACAGACTCTTGAGTACAGTGGAACCAAAGTTGGCTCGGTCTCTAGAGGCCAAGTCCAACTTATAATGAGAAATGAAGGTATGGAGAGAAGCCCAAGTAGCTGCAGAACAAATCGAATCAATAGGCAGCCTATCTTGGAAAGCTATAGAAGTGGCTAAAGCTCTAGTTGAATGAGCCCTGGGTTTCGATGGCAATTGTTGATGTCTGATCTCATACACAAGGGTAATCAACGAAGTAAGCCATCTAGAGAGAGAGATACATTAGAAATTGGAAGGCCCATTCTACCTTCTGCATAAGAAACAAACAGTTGATCAGACTTCCTGAATTGTTTGGTCCTGTCTAAATAGTACCTAAGTTGGCGATGAACACCTAAACAGTGTAACTTTTGTTCTGACCTATTAGAATAATTAGGGAGGAACACAGGAAGTTCAATGGTTTGATTCAAATTTGCCAGTGAAGCTACCTTGGGCAAAAAGGACGGGTTAGTACGTAAGGACACCCTATCCTTATGAAACACAAGATAAGGGGGTCGACTACACAGAGCATGGAGTTCAGAGACTCTTCTAGCTGAAGTGATAGCTACTAAAAAGCGTGTTTTCCAAGATAGTAACTTTATTGAACATGAAGCCGCAGGTTCAAAGGGGGGAAGAATTAAGGACGCCAGAGCCAAGTTGAGATCCCATTGAGGAGGAGGATCCCTGATTGGTGGTTTGAGGAGAAAAACTCCCTTTAAAAAGGCTTTGCAGAGTTTGGGAGACATAATGGAGGACTCTGAGACTCCAACATGAAAGTTCGATATTGCTGCCAAATGAACTTTGATGGTAGACGGGGACGAACCTGAGTGGAAAAGTTTGGCTAGAAAGTCTAGAACTGATTGAATGGAAGCAGTGAAAGGATCTATATTCTTTGACTGCGCCCAATAGGAAAAGCGTTTCCACTTGCTATGATAAATCTTCCGAGTTGAAGATTTATGAGAGGCTATCAAAATATCTCTAACTGAGTGAGATATCAGAGGAAGCCTGGCTAGAGTTGGAATTGGAGGAACCATGCTGTGAGGTTCAGAGAAGGGAGGGAGTGGTGCAACTGACCCGACTGATGGGTCAAGAGGTCTGGAACTGGGTCCAGATGCCAAGGTTGCTCCAACAGATAACGGTGGAGAAACGGGAACCAAACCTGTCGAGGCCAGTAAGGGGCAATAAGGATCATGGAAGCTTTCTGAGCGATGGCTTTCTGTATTAGCTGAGATATCAGTGGGAAGGGAGGAAAAGCATACAGAAGTCCCCAGGGCCAATTGTGTACTAGAGCGTCTCTGCTGGGGTGGCCTGGTTGGGGAAAGAGGGTGAAGAAATCGTCGCACTTGCTGTTTTGGGGAGTAGCGAAAAGGTCGCAGCAAGGCCGGCCCCACTTTCGAAAAACTTTCTCCAACACTGAATTCTTCAGAGACCACTCGTGAGGCATGAGAATAGCTCTGCTCAATTTGTCTGCAATCACAATGGACTTCCCGGGAATGTGCGTTGCTAACAGAAACCGCTGAGAAGAAATCGCCCATTGCCACAGTCTGAGTGCCTCTCGACATAGGGGGTAAGATCTGGTTCTGCCTTGTTTGTTGCTGTACCACACTACAGACATATTGTCTGTCTGAATTGCTATAGTTCCCATGGGAAGAGAGTCTTGTAAGGCTTGCAACGCTAGAAGCACTGCTCTCATCTCTAGGACATTTATGTGCAAGTGGCACTCAAAAGGTTGCCACATGCCTTGGACCGTCCTGCCCTGGTAATGCCCCCCCCACCCGATCAGGGAGGCGTCCGTTGTCACTGTAGCAACCGGAGGGGAAGGGACGAAAGGTCTCCCTAGGTGGAGCTGGGGAGATGTGATCCACCAAGAGAGATGATTCTTGCACGATTGAGTTATCCGAATAGGATGGGACATTGGAAGTCGTTGGAAAGACCATTGTGTGAAGAGCATCCATTGTAAAATTCTCATATGGAAGCGAGCTAATGGTAGAAGAGGGATGGCCGCCATAATCCCTAAGACCTTCAGGATCAATCTGGCTTTGACTTTGTTGCTCTGCAAGACAAGAGAGACCTGTCTGTGTATGTCTGCTATTCTCTGCTCTGTGAGTCTGGCTGACATGTTGACTGTGTCTAGATTTGCGCCTATAAAGGTAATAACACGACAAGGCGACAAGACAGACTTTTCGTAATTTATTGAAATGCCTAGTGTCTGACACGTGTGAAAGGTGTAGTCTCTGGCAAGAAGCAAAAGATGCTTGGTGGGGGCTGTAAGGAGCCAGTCGTCTAAATAAGGAAACACCTGGAATCCTTGTCGTCTCAGATGAGAGGCGACCACTGCCATGCATTTGGTAAACACTCGGGGGGCTGTAGTGAGACCAAAGGGCAGGGCTCTGAATTGGAAATGACTGGTTCCCAGCCTGAAGCGGAGGAATCTCCTGGAGCATCGACTCATTCTGATGTGATAGTCCTGGAGATCTATCGAGCACATCCAGTTGTCCCGCCCCAAAAGGGTTAGAATGGACTGCAGCGTGACCATCCGGAACTTTGTTTTCTTGACAAACTTGTTCAAGTTGCTGAGATCGAAAATGGGTCTCCAGTCCCCTGTTTTCTTTGGAACCAAAAAGAATTTGGAGTAGATTCCGGATCCTGTTTGGTCTGCTGGAACTGGTTGAATGGCTCTTTTTGCGAGCAGCTTTGAAATTTCTAATGCTGCTTGCTCCCTTTGACTGGGTGGAACGTCTGGAAGGGATTTTTTGGATTGCTTCGGAATGAAAAGGAATGGGATTCTGTAGCCTTCGGAAATGATAGACTGTACCCACTTGTCTTGAGTTAAGGATAGCCAGGCTTCTGGGTACAGCGATAATCTTCCCCCGACTGCCTCCGAAGGTGGACAGTCGGGCAACACCTCAGGGATGCTGAAAAGGCTTGTCAGAAAAGGATTCTCGACTGCCCTGATTCTGCGGGCCCCCTCTGCCTCTAGGACGGCGTCTACCATTATTGTTCCCCCCTCTGCCTCTAGAGGGGAATCGACTCTGTCGTCAGGCAAATCTCCTGAGATTGTTTATGAACCACATCTTTTCCCCTTTCTGGCCTTTGGGGTAAGGCCTAGAAGGAGTAGAAAAACGGACTCCGACGGCAGAGAGAGTTTTGCCATCAGTCTCACACCTAGTCAGGGTTTCCTTCACTTGAGGACCAAAGAGGGATGATCCATCAAAGGGGGAATTAGTGAAGGACGCCTTGAAAGGGTCCGCAAAATTACATAGCCACATCCAGGCGTGCCGACGCAAGGCTACACCTGTACCTGCCGCTCTACTTGCTCCATCCGCCGCATATGAAAGGAGGCGCATGGAGGAGTTAGTTATAGAATTAAGGGTCGCCAGCTGAGAGTTCATCCTATCCTGAAAACCCACAGTTGTTGGGTCCTTCAACATTTCGCTCGCTTCCTTGAGCAAATCCCTCTGAAGACGAGTGAAATGACACAGGTAATTCAGCGAGCGCATAGTAAAGGTCGCTGACGAGAACATCCACTTCTCGTACCTGTCCATCGACCTAGACTCCTTGTTAGGAGGATGAACAGGCACCGAAGGATCAGCTAACTCCTTCTTGGTGGCCGCAGCCACCATCATAGCATTAACAGAGACGCCTTTGGTTAAAAATTCCTTGTCCTTGGGGGCAGTGATAAATTTTGATGGTCTCCTGGGGGTGGGGTCCACTGAATCAGGAGCCGCCCAGGCCTTCTTTGCCACCACTTGCATAAGGGGGTCAAAGGGAGGGGACACCCAGGAGGTGGAAGGGCGAGAGCCAAACACCTCAAGATACACCGATTCATCCTCTGAAGGGTTGAGGGCTGGCCAATTCCCCCTCTGTTTTAAGATTTCGAGGATGTCTGCAAAGGAGACATCTTCAGAGGGGGAACGAGGGGGAACCTTCAGAATCCTCTAAATCAGTGTCAGAGGTGACAGACTCAGGGGAGTCAATGTGCTTCCTCTTGCGCTGCCTCTTCCTAGGGGGCTCTCCTACCGGGTCAGGAGAGGCCTCGGAAGAGGAGGAGATCCCCACTGGGGAAACTTGAGCAGCTGGCTCTCTACGGTCGGGGATGAGAGAGTGAGCAGAAATCACCGGAGGCACCGTGGAGGGAGGGGCAGAAGGAGCCGATTGTGGAGTTGAACCTGGTTCTAACACGCTCCTCATGACCTCGAAGGCACCCCTGTCAGGCAGAGCCGGAGGTCTCCGCTCCGAAAAACTGAAGACCTCCCCCGGCACCGACAGTGATGGCTTCGAGGCCGATGTCGGAGCCGAACTCACCAGCGCTGAAGCACCGAGGGAGAGAGCGGGGTCAGACAAGGGTCCGATGCCACTCGCCCCCTTGGAGCCGACGAGGGAAGTCCGGCGCCGAGATTCTTCCAAGGAAGACATCAGAGCAGACGACGGCACCGAAGACAAAGGTATTGGTTCCGATGCCACCACAGTCTCGGGTCTGAGCCGCCCCGGCTCCGAACTCAGAAGAGTCAGAGGAGGAACATTTTGAGTAATGGGAATAATTCTCGACTGTTGCGTCGGACTTTGAAGCATCTGGGCCAGTGCCTCAGACTTAAGAAGTCGACTCACTACTCTCTGAAGGTCATGATCCGATAGTCTGGAAGACCTAGAGGAGTAAGATCTATGGCTCCGTTCAGACAGCAAAGGTGATGCTGGAGCCAAATGAACGGAGCCGATAGATGGAGATCGGGACCTTTTTCTGGATGTCGGTTCCAACAATTTGATCGGAGCCGACTCAGTTATGTCTTCCTCGGCTCCGGCCGGAGCCGAGGAAATAGTAGGGGCATGCGTTCGAGATTCATCGGCTCCGGGTTCGAACAGCCTTTGGACCCCCAGAAGACGGCTCAGAGACCGGAGCCGAAGGTCTGGAAGGCTTAGAGGGTTTCCCCGAGGATTGAGACGAGGGACCCTCAGGCTTCAATAAGCCCCTTAAAATGAGTTTATTTTTGCGCTCCTGCAGGACTCTAGGGCTGAAGCCATGGCAAACAGCACATGAGTCCTGCAGGTGCAAAGGCCCCAGGCAGTATACACAAGAAGTGTGACCGTCTGTCAGAGACATCTTCTGACAGCACGAGTCACACTTCTTGAAGCCTGAGACCTTCGATTCTTTGGACATGTCCAAGAAAAAGTCAAAGTGTAACCACAAACACACACACACACACACTGATTACACTTGTAATATTTTTAAATTAAAAATTAGTAATTAACTTAGAAATTAAATCCCTACAAAACACAGTCACTCCAACTACTAAGGTATGGAGGGACTGGGCCTAAAGCCCAAGGGAATAAAATTAGCAAATTTAGGAAAAAAAACTGGGGAAACTTGACTATAAAGGGGAGTAAACTACTTAACTTTTAAAACTATGAGGAAAGCTAACTTAAAAAGGGGGTCTATCTGAGATACAACTCAATATTTCAACTAACCTGACGAGCCGGTTGAAAAAGCACCTCGATCGCTGTAGCGGCAAACGAGATCTGAGGAGTTGCCGCTTAGCATTGTGGGATATAGGGGAGCCTCGAGCCGGTGGAACTAGCTCTCGAGCTTTTAGAGTGGCCGAGTCGGAGCCGAGGATCGGCTCCAAACCCATCCAGCAAGAATGAAGGTGAGATAGACAACTTAACATCAAACATTATACTTCACATATATTGCTATATAACCTAAGCAACATTACATAAATTATTCATTTCATTCCCCTTTTTCAAGCAAGAAATATCTTTATTAAACCATCACTTACAACATAAACAATCCTTAACAACTTTAGCAGGGGTGCTTAATATTTGTTATGGTTGGATCATAGGCGACTCTGGTACTTAACTGGTTTGTCTTTTTCTGAATTTCAGAGATTAATCAGCTCACTCCATGCATTACATTATTATTAGGATGAGGGCATCCTTATCCAGTGGTTATTAGATGAAAGAGTTCATTGCATACATCAGTTCTGAGCACACATGGACATCCATAGCTACCAAAACAAGGAAATTATTCTTTCTTTGTAAACAGCCCTTTCTCTCTCTCCATTACCTAAGCTGATGCAAATTATCTGTGTTTTGCAACAATTTAGGAGAAAGCGTAATACTTGTTTTACGGCAATGTTGATTACAAAAAGCAGGAGGATGGCAGGACTACAGCCCCCAAACAGGTGAACAACTTGATTAAACCTAGCAGATACTATATTTTTTGTTACTTCTGTAAGAAAATTAAGCATTTGAGTTGAGACACCAGAAATATGTTCATTATTTGCTACAGGACTGAAATATTATTAGCAAAACACTGAACATATTTCATATTGTCTTAATGGTTATAATACAGTTAGCGAGGATAAGAATTACAGATAAAGGGATTTTTTTTAAATTTCATTCAAAGATACAGTATTTAACGCTCTGGGAATATTCAATGCAACTTCATGGCTATAAGATTTGTAACAATGGTGTGAACCTGTATTATAGGGGGTTTGTATCTTCTTACATAATCGGTTTGATGCCCTTAAACATGTAAACTTCTTATGTAATTTTTATCTCGGTCTGATTAAGGTTTGAACTAACTGTGATGGATTTCTTTAGTACACATGGACTTGGAAGCATTTTATTAATCATTTGTGACCATGGTATTTAACATCAGTTGTTTATAGTGAAAACCTCAGTCCTTTGTCAAAGGTTGGCATAGCTTGGGGTGCTAGTCCACTACCCATTAAATGCTCCCATGGCATGCACCTCTAATAGCCTCTGACACCCCAAGTCCAGATCCTGGTCTTCACATGTGGCTTAGTTTCTAAGTCCAGTGAAACCATTTGTACTGACAGGAGAAGGGGCTAAGGCGGGTTACTGGCACCTTAAAACCAGTTGCTTCGGGCAGGTGAGGCTCATGAGCCTGGGAAGCCAACCCACCTAGGAGAAGGCAAACTCTGATTTAAAATCCCTGCTGCCTTGCGGCAATACCTAGTCATAGTGAAGGCTTCAGGAGTAAACCCTGAGGAAAAATATGGAGCTTGAGCCACTAAGCCAGTTTGTACTCAACCTCACTCTGGCAGCTCCTGCAGCAGTACTGATGCCAAGTTTTACTGGCCTTGCCCCTTTTTCCTTGGATTACATCTATGGCATGGAGAGGAGGAACCTGCTGCTGGGCATCAGCCATTTCCTCAAATTCACTTCCAGGCCTGCGCCTTGGAGAGGACACTCCAGCTTCATTTTGTGAGCAGTGACACAACACAGGAAGTAGCAGTTACTGGTAATAACCCAATGCAATCAATTGGCATAGAGTGAGGTGCCAGGGGCTGTTTCCAACAGCGGGAGAGATTCTTTGATCTCATTGTTCAGCTACCACCTGCCTTAAGTTGGGGACCACAAGCCAAACTGGTGCTGCCTCACCACGGTCCACTTACTACCCTGGGCGTGTGGAGCTTAAGGAACCCCCCTCCCTCCACAGCTGGATCGCTAACCATACACCTGGAAAAACAAAAAAGCAACAAAATAAACCACTCTTTAGGCTAGGCACATGGAATGTTAAGGACAATGATTTCAGGCCTTATGGAAGATCTACAGAACATCAGTGATGCTCAAAAAACAGTAGTCATTAATGAGTTGTGCAGATTGCAGGTGGGCATTGTGGTGCTCCAGGGAACAAAGCTGCTGTCCATTACATGTCTCAGGGGGGAAAAGACTTTACGTTTTTCTGGCATGGGAAGCTTCCAGAAAAGACCAGGGAACCTGGTTTTGGTTTCGCAGTCAGAAACAAGTTCCTTGGCTCAGTCATGCCACCAACTATGAGAAATGAGAGACTGCTGAAAATGCTACAAACACCAGTGGCCATAGTCTACATCTTCAGCGTCTACACTCCTACTTTAACTTCTACCCAGGAAGTCAAGGACAAATATGATGAAGTTAGTGCTGCCATCAGTGGAGTTCCTTCCCATGAACACTTATTAATTCTTGGCAATTTTAATGCCAGAGTTGGCAATGATCATCACTGGTGGCCATCTTGTCTGGGATATTTTGGAACAGGAAAGATGAATGAAAACAGACAGCGTCTCCTTGAACTGTGTTCCCAGTGTGAATTCTACATAACTAACACCTTCTTCAATGTCAAGCCCCAGCACAAATGGTGGCACCCAAGATCAAAATATTGGCACCAACTTGACCCTGTCCTCATCAAACACAGCAGTTTAGGTAGTGTCAGGGTAACATGCAGTTACTACAGTGCAGACTGTGATACTGACCACTTGCTTGTGTGTAGTAAACTGAACATCCACACACACAGGTTCTTTCACTCTAAAAAAGGAAGGGAGGCCACACATTGATAAAGGCAAGACTCGTAACCCTTCAAAAGTACACAAGTTTGTTCAAGCACATGAAGCGGCTTTTCCCTGCCTGGATGGCACTTACACCAACAACAGATGGGAAAACTATGGGATGCTATTTATAACACTGCAATATCTATCTTTGGGAAGAAGACAGTCAAGTGTGCTCTCTGGTTTGAAGCCCACACTGAAGTGCTGACACCCATGATTGAGAAGAAGATGCAGACACTGGCTGCATACAGGTCCTCACCCAATGAGAAGAACTTGCAGGCACTCTGGTGTGCTTGGAGTCAAGTGCAGCAGGAAGCCTGGTGGTGTGCAAATGACTATTGGCTCCAACCTTGCTCAAGATTCAGCAGTCTGTACACAATGATAACATGTGAATAGCGTATGGTGGGATTAAGCAAGCCATTAGCCCATCACAAATGAAGATCATCCACTTAAGTCGGTCACAGGCAAGGTCTTGAAGGACAGAACCAAGCATACCTCTCAACCTCTTAAAACAAGAAATCTGGACAAAGGCTCAAAAATAGGGGCCCTTTTTAAATATTGTTCTTACAAACTTGCATTAGCATTCATTTTCTGAAGAATATGAAGTCTGAAACTCAAATGTGTGCTATTATTTTCTGACTTCAGTCCTAAATGATTTGCCAGAAAACCATAATTTTATGAGAAAGCGACCAAAAGTATGAGGCCAAAATCTGGACATTCTGTGAAAATCTTGACAGTTGAGAGGTATGGAACCAAGGAGATGGAATGATGGGTGGAACACTACTCACAGTTGTATGCCTGAGAGACCACTGTTACAGAGAGCGCTGAATGCTACTGAGCCTTTGCCAACTATGGCAGAACTTGATGCTGAGCCAACCTTGGAGGAATTCAGTGATGCATTAAAAGCACTCTGTTCAGGAAAAGCCCTCAGGAAAGGTGGCATTCCCTCAGAAATCCTTAAATGTGCTAGCAGTACCCTAATGTCAGAGCTGTATGCAATACTTTGCCAATGCTAGAGAGAAGACAGTGTACCGCAAGATGTGAGGGATGCTAATATAGTTACTATCTATAAGAATAAAGGTGACAAAATTGATTGTACAACTATCATGGCATCTCCGTTCTCTGTACCATGGGGAAGCTCTGTTTGCACGTGTTGTCCTTAAGAGGCTCCACATTCTTGTAGAGACAGTTTTCCCCGAATCTCAGTGTGGGTTTAGAGTTGGAGTCTACTGCAGACATAGTTTTCTCTGTTAGGCAACTACAAGAAAAGTGCATGGAGTAGGTTAAAACCTCTGTATATTGCTTTCATTGATCTGACCAAGGCATTTGACTTTGTCAGTAGGAAAGGTCTGTTTGCAATTCTGGCAAAGATCGGCTGTCTTCAAATACTGCTTAGCATTATCAGGGCCTTCCATGAAGGCATGAAGAGGACTATCATATACTATGGATACACTTCAGAACCTTTTGAGATTCTCAGTGGAGTAAAGCAGGGGTGTGTACTGGCTCCAACATTGTTTGGTATCTTCTTTTCAGTTCTGTTGAAATTTGTTTTTGGAACTGCACCAGAGGGCATTTTTCTCTGAACCAGAATGGATAGCATCCTCTTCAAACTGTCCAGACTTAGATCGAAGACCAGGGTGCTAGGGAAACATCCAAGGCAACTCTTGTTTGGTGATGATGCAGCTATTGTGGCTGGCTCATACTCAGCAATAACTTCAACCACTAATGACTTGCTTTGCAGATGCATAAATGGAATATGGTCTCACGATCAGCTCAAAGAAGACCCAGGTGATGGGCCAAAATGTGGCCAGTGTGCCATTAATCATGGTGGGTGACTATGAGCTAGAGGTTGTCCATGACTTCATGTACCTAGGCTCTACAATCTCTAACAACTTGTCACCCAACAGTGAGATCAACAAGCACATTGGAAAAGCCACAACTTTTTTCAGGCTGACAGAGAGTCTGGGCTAATAATAAGCTCACCGTGCACACCAAGCTGCAGGGTTACACAGCCTGTGTTTGGAGCACATTACTGTATATGGACTCTACACTCAAAACAGGAGCAGTGGCTGAATGTATTCCATATGCACTGCCTTAGGTGCACACTTGGTATCTCATGGCAGGACAAGATCCACAACAGCACAGTGCTTAAGAGGACGGGCACCACCTCCATGTTCACCCTCCTGAAACAGAGATGTATGTGCTGGCTGGGTCATGTCTCATGCATGACAGATGGCCGAATACCAAAAAAAACTCCTTTTTGCAGAGCTTGAGTTTGGAAAGAGGCTGCAAGGGTGACCCATATTGCACTGCAAGGACATATGCAAGCGTGACCTCATTGCTCTCTCCATCAGTGTGAACAACTGGTATTCTACTGCCTCAGACAAGATTGCCTGTAAACAGGAAGTGAAGGAAGCTCTTACTATATATGAAACCACCTTTTCAAGGACAGCAGAGGATAAGACAAACCTCAGGAAGATCCATACCCATGATACCAGACCAACATCTGCCTACTGCTGCTCAGATTGTTGAAAGAACTGTGCCTCCCGGTTTGGATTGCACAGCCACAGAAGACTTTGCTCAAAGCCCAATAGAGGTGCAAATCCATGATCCTTTGGCATCAAAGGTTGCCTACTAGTCCTTCATCTTAGCTAGAACCCATTTTTGTTCTTTTCAGAGTTTTTTTCTCTTTAGTTTTAGTCCTTTCAGTTTGTAGCAATTTGAATACAGTCTGTATTGACTGATTCTTATTGTTTGACTGGTAATCTTTTTCTTCTTTTACCTTCCAAGAAAATGCTTCTGCCTCCCTGTCCAGTATTAAATCCTTGTTGTTCTCCCTTATTTAATTTGCTCCTTGAGCAGAAACGTAGCTTAGAGTATGGTCAAGGGAGCAGCTGCCCTGGGTGCAAGGTGATAAGAGCAGGATCAGCAGTTGTCAATAGGGTGGTATTGCAGTGAAAGCATTCAGAAATAAATGACAGTACTGTAACTGCAGTCAGGGCTGAAGCCCTTTCATAGGTGGTATTATAATTGTAGTTATAAAAGTACACTTTGATTTGTTACAGGGGATTTTTCAGCTCTGAACGTGGGGAAGTAGGACTGTAGTGTCTTTAGGGGATTGGCTAAGGATTCCCATATTTTAGGAGTACATAGGGAGAAACAGTGATAGGTGCAGTGTAGTCTGGTTTGTGAGGGCTGCAGTGGGAGGGAAGACTAGGAGAAACAGATGAGGTTGTGGAGAAGACCTCTCAAATGTCCAGATTTTAGCAGAATGTCCAGATTTTTACATTATATTTTTGGTCTACTCCTCATAAAATCTGTACATTTATGACACATTTCTGGGCTGATCTGATGAACAAAGTCACTAAATAATGACATACATTTGAATTTCAGACTTCGTATATTTCAGAAAAATGCATACTAACTCAAACCTTGTTATTCTAGCAAATTTCTAAGTTTATAAGAGCAATGTTTAATAATCTGCCCCTATTTTTAGGCCTTTGTCCCGCCATTGCCCAGATTTCTGGCAATAAGAGGTTGAGAGGTATGTTGTAGAGTATGCGCTTAATATAAAGTTTGGCAACTAGTGTGTGTGTGTGTGGGGGGGGGGGGTAATACGTTAGGATGTAGTCATTTCAAGATGAGAGTGCCCATTTGCAGATCTACTTTGTGCTACACAGAGAGTAATTGAGCTTTTCTGAGGATGTGGCAATGCTGCTCATTAGAGGATGAGTTAGTGATGAAGTGACAGAGTTTCTGATATTCTGTAGTGTGAAGGAGTTTTCATAGAGGCTGTGGATATTATGGGAGGTCCATACTGAAGGTGGTCCTGAAGGACTCCTTTGCCTATAGCTGACCTTGGTTAGTTTGGATTAGAAGGGTGAGATTTTCATGGTAGAGAAGTGAATTAAATTTTGCCCTTGATTTTTCTATATGGGTATTAAATATTACTGAATAGTCTAGCCACAAACCAAGGTATTTGAAAAAGTAGATTGTTTCTATTGGTGTGCCACAAAAGGTAGTGATATAGAGTAAGACTGATGATTTTATAAGATTTTTTAAGTTTTTTTAATTTTAAAAGATGCAATGTTATTTACAGAAAAAAAGATTTGTCATTCTGCATTCATTAGTCTTACAAATTTGGTGGCAAAACAAGAATTAAGAGAGTTTATATAGCAAATGATTTACAAAATAAAATAAAGTTTCTGTGAATCCTTGCCCATCATACTATTTGCTGTCACTTAGAAATTGCCCCAAGGAAATCTTCTGTGATATCTAGAATACATTCTTACTCAATAAAACAACCTGAATTAGAAATCCGGTTTCTTAGGGAAATTGATGAATACATGACCCTAAATGATAGCAATTTGCTTGATTACATAAACTGTTACATAATGCCATAGTATTATTTGCATGAGAAAAATTAAAACCTGGTATGGCAACTAAATTAGAAATGGGTTAAAGATATTGAATTATTGCAAAATAAACAAAAATAGAAAAATTAAATGTACAAAATTAATATAGAAAAAGTTGAGATAACTAAACAATATCAAGTGGTTCTGGTATATAAAACTGAACTAACCCTAAAAAGGGATACAATGCATTCATATGCACTCACTATAGAGAACTGCATATATATTAGCTAATAGATTTAAATTAATTAATTAATTAAGCCAATCAAATGCATTTTAAATTCAGTCCCAGGAAAGACAATTTCAGATTAAGAAGAAATACTCTAATTTACAAAAATTATGAAAAACTAAATAAATTAGAACAAAGCGAAGAAAATATAAATATTTTTTACTTGATAATATTAACAAAAATTGATTATAAACAGAAAAAGCTACTAACTAAGGACATCTCAATAAATGAAATCAAAAGGAGTTGAAGGATCTTAAAAATAAAGGTCCTGATCTGGATGGATTAATTACAAAAATACTTACAACTATCACTTTCAAATTTAATTTTATTATTAACATTTTTTAGTTGTACAAAAAGGCAAAAATAACTCACTTTCCTGAAACTAATTACTGACATCAGCATCTCTGAAATCTGATAAGAATTTTGAAACTTGTTCTTCAGACAGACCAATTTCATTATTAAATATTGACTATAAGTTGTGTGTTTTCATTATATCTCACAGACTAAAAGATGTATTGGATTTGCTTATAACGTACAGTTGTGTAAAATCTTACCATATCATAATCAACCAAAAAAATAAAATACAAACAGCACAAAGGGAGTCACACTTGAAACCATAGTAACAAGAACTATTATATTAAAAAATACTAAGTGCTTTTGTCCTTAACTACTCAGGACTTCACCAGAGTTAAAATATATCAGTTGATTTCCTGCTTAAATATATTAATCAAACCAAGCAAATTCATTACTCAATTAAACAACCATTTTTACAAAAAAATATATACTTCAATTAAAATATTCTGGCACCTAATGAAATTCATAATCAATAAAAACAGATTTTTTTAAACCTTCAACTTCTATAATACATATATATTCTGAAAAAATATTAAAAATACACATTTTCAACATCAATGCTCTACCTTTAAGTATGTTATGTAAAAATAAGGAATCATTTAACCCCAGTATCTTGACAGTGTTTAGACATATTTGCCACATAAGTTATTTTTGTTCTAACAGAATTTCATGGTCCCCACACCCCTCTCAGAGGTAACCACCCTATCAATCACAAAAAATAAACCTTTTAAAACAGGCTCATTTTAGTGAATTTCCTTCTTGATATTGTATAGATGTTCATAAATTCTCTCCTTCAGTTTTCAAAAGGTCTTACTCACATAAAACACAGAGCATATGGTTCAAGTAGCTAAATAAATTACCACTGTAGAATTACAATTACACCTTCCAGAACAAATCGAAGTTATTTTATATCCCTCCACTATAGAATATGGACCATCAATAATAAGTTTACAATATTTGCAGCACTCATATTTGGTCATTTTAGATACAATAAATTGATTAAAAGTATTGGCGGAATTTTCCAAATAGTTCTCATCATAACAGTAGATTTCCTTCTCTTCACTGTTGCAGTATTCATCAGCTGGGATCTCCTGCCAAGTACGGCCCAATATCCAGCCAGTATATCAAAGCCTTTAGATTTTATATGTGTCATACGTCACTTTTATGCTCCCTGCATAGGGAATAAAAGATACAAATGGACACAAATACTCAGGACTGAATTGCCCCAAGAGGAACAAAATACCCTCCTGGACAAAGGGGAACATGTATATCCAGAAGAAAACATTTCAGAACGGAAAAGAAGTGAGATCCCTCATCCAGGAGAGTAACAAAAGATAGGGGCAAGGACATCTACTGTTATGGTAAGATTTTACATAACTTCCATTTCACTATTGCAGTATCTTCACTGAAGGGAGAGTACAAGAGCTAAGAAGAAAGCTGGCAGGAGGAAGGCACAGTAGAGTTCTCTACAAACCCATTCAGAACAACCCTGGCAAAGCCTGCCCTGGCCCTGGAAACAACATCTTATTTGTAATGCTTAGTAAAAGTATGAATGTAGTACCAAGTAACAGCCTCAAGGATGGAATTTTTATTCAAACCCTTGAAAAAGACACCAGAAGAGGCAACCACCATCAAAGAATGTGCCTTGACAAAGACATTTGCCATGAAAGGAACAACAAAAGGGAATGGCCTTAGAAGTCTAGAAGAAAACACTTTGCTTCAAACCCCAAAGACCTGAGATGAAAAGAAACAAAATGTTGCTCAGACTTGTGAAAAATATTTGTTTTATCCAAATAATAGCTGAGCTGTATATGCAGGTCCAAGGTGTGAAAAAACTTCTCACTGGCAGACTGCAGAGAAGGAAAAAAGGAAGCAAGTTGAACAGACTGGTTAAGGAGCAATTCTTCCTTGGGCATAAAGGAAGGATTAGAACAAGGAGACACACTGTCTCTGTGAAAAATTAAAAAAGGAGGAACAGCCATGACAGCCTGAAGTTCAGACACTTTGTGTCAGAAGTAAGAGCCAAAAGCAGAATAGTCTTTAGAGTACAAAGTTGTAAGGAAGCTGAACTAACAGGTCCAAAAGGAGCTGGAGTAAAATTTTCAAGAACAAAACTGAGGTCCCAAGAAGGTGAAATAGGCTTTCTTGGGGGCCTGATATGAAGGACACCTTTAAGAAATTGCTTGACCTCAAACCAAGAGGCCAAAGTGGGGTTCAAAGGCATAGTAGGAGAGATTGCTGACAGGAGAGCTTTAACTGAAGAATATGCCAAGCCAGCATGGAGCAGATCAAACAAGAGAGAACCAAGGGAAGCTCACTAAAAAGGGATCCTGATGATGATAAAGCCACCAAACAGGAAATCTTTTCGTTTAGACATATTTGATTTTCTGGTAATGGGTTTCCTGGCCTCCTGCAGAACTCGAAACACATCCTCAGAAAAGAGAAGCCTAAAAGAGATCAATACCCTATCACTCACCATGCAATCTGAACAGTGGGCAGGTGAGGAAGGATAACAGATCCCTTGTCTTGGGTGAGAAGATCCACTTGGTGAGGTAATTTGTGGAGATTGCCCCTGGACAGATGAAAAAGAGGGGGGAACCAGTGTTTTCTGGGTCAAAAGAAAGTCACCAACAAGATTTTGGGAAAGTCCTGCTTAATCTGGTGCAGAACTCTTGGCAACAGAGAAAGTGGAAAATGCCCACAGAAACATTCCCTTCCAGAGAAAAGACAGAGCATTCACTTTCCAAGCAGAGGACTTGGTACTCTCAAACAGAAAACAGGAAGTTGTCTGTTCAGAGAGGAAGCAAAAAGATCTTCCTGAGGAATACCCTACTAATGGACTATGTCCAGGAACACATTCCTCTGAAGTATCAGTTAGTGAGCCTGTGTTCTGAACCAGCTCAGAGGGTCTGGCAAGAGACTGTGCTCTGAAGGAATGTACAGCATGTGAAGAGTGACCTAATAATTGATAGCCAGATACTAGACCTGAAGAGTTAGCCTGCAAAGAAGGTAAGACCCCCTGCTTGTTGATATACCACACCACGGTGGTACTGTCCATGATGATTTTCAGCAGGCCACTGCGAAAAAAGGAATTAAAGGCCCCAAGAGCCAGAAGTATATCCCACATTTCTTTTATGCTGATATGCTCTGACCTCTGATGAGAAGGCCAGATACCCTGAACTTTCAAAAGGCCACATGAAGCACCCCACTCCACATCTGTGGCATCCGTGAACAGTTCTTGGGAAGGAATTGGAGTGTGAAAGAACAGTCCCAGACTGAGAGAAAACTGCTGAATCCACCTCTGGGGCTTGAGTTTGAGACAAGGAAGCAAACAAACAGTGAACCCCAGGGATGACAATGTTGAAGACACACCATTTTCAGGTATATTTGCACAAGACCCAGGATATAAAAGTGCACAATCCTGGAAGGCACACTAATGCCAGGACTAGAAAAATAACAGTGTAGAATCCTCAAGACATGGAAACATTCCTACAGTGAGGCTAGGCCAGGCTCAGGGGGGGGATGCCCCCTCCCCCATTGTAGAAGGAAGCAGTAGTCCAGAAAATCACAAAATCCTATAGGCTGAAAAACAGCCATAAAGATGAACTACTGAAGATAAGAAAGAAATTATGTATTTTTACTATTATGCAAAAAGCCCAGAATTTCCAGACAGAAGATACACAGAAAGATTAAGAGAGAAATTAGAGAAAAGAAAAATACTTACATGAGAAAAACTGTCAGAAGCTTCAAATAAAAAATTCTGTTCATTAACGCAACAGATTTATGAAAAACATTATGCAGACCAAGAAAACTTGGGCCGTTTGGAAAAAGAAACAACTGAGGCAGTGTGAAAGCATAAAAAAACAAAATCTAGAGATTTTTGAAAGATATAAAAAAGAAATATGGACATGGAAAAGAAAGAGAGATCTGATATGGTGCAATATTTATGCAAAGGAGAAAGACAAATCAATCAATACAAAAAAGACAGCCCCAAAGATATTCAAAGAGAAATACAGGCAAAAACATCCAGATATGAAAAATTTCACAATACAAAAAAATAACAAAAAGGTAACATAGAACAGAAGATTATTAAAGTAGAACTAAAAAAAATAGAAGCTGAAGTTATAGAATACCTGCAAAGTGAAGGATTTAGTGTAGAAAGTCTAACACAGGTTATATCACAGAATGATGGAGCAATGAGTCCCCCAAATAAGGAGAAACAGGAAGAGCAGGAGACATCTGAAGAAGAAATATGGACATGAGAAAGAAAGACGGACGTAATATGGTGCAATATTTATGCAAAGGAGAAATCAAAACTAAATCAATACAAAAACAGCAGCACCAAAGATATTTGAAGAGAAATACAGGTAAAGGCATCTGGATATCGAAAATTTTACAATACAAAAAATAAGAAAACAGAGGAAAAGTAGAAAAGAGAATTAGTAATGGAGATGTTAATGAAATAGAAACTAAGGTTATGGATTACCTGAGCAGTGAAGGATTTAGTGAAGAAAATCTAACTCTGACAACTTAGCTGCAGGATAGACAATGGATCCCCAAATAAGGAGACACCAGTGGAGCAGGAAACATATAATCAGTTGCCATATGAACATACTTTGGATCCTTCCATAGAAAACCAGCAACAAAGTTCAGTTGAAGATGCACAGCGAGAGAAGGTACAGGAAACTGTGGCAACTCTGATACAGTCATTGTTGTGGAGTGATAGGCCAGTTTTTTGCCATATGAAAGAGCAATGGATGACACAGGATGAAGATGAAGAAAATGTGGCACAGGAAGATGCTCTGGAATTTTCTGTAGAATGCTTGCAGGAATGTATCTCAGTTTAGAATAAAATGCTTTAAGAGAAGAGTTGCTTGATTTAACAGAGATGGACAGACATATTAAGATCTTTGAAAGAAGACTACAGAAAGTTAATAAAACCTAAAAAGTTAGAGGTTTGATCAAAGGAACACTTTAATTAATTAGGACTGTTCAAAGAAATTCATGTGATATAACAGAAGTAAATAGGATATAGTACTGGCAGCAAAATTAATAACAGATAAAGTATTGCCACAAAAATACAGGGCAGAAAGGAAGGGGAGAAATCAAATGCCATCTTGGAAATATCAAACAGAGAAAACTATAAAGCAATTAAGACAGTAAGCGTCACTGTTGGAAGAATATAGCAGAGGGAACAGAACAAAAAAAATACTCAGAAAGAAAGATATGATAAAAGCAATGCTCAGTATCAGAACAGATTGGGATCTATCATGCACTATCAGAAATAAAAAACTAAAAATATCAGCAAGGCAGAAAAACTTAAAAGATAATGCAGATAAATATAAAGGAAAAGTACAAAATAAGCAATTTATTTATGACTCAAAAAAGTTTTATAAAAAAAAGGGAAACATGAGAAAAGGAACTGAGACACCACCAGAAAAAGAAGAAATAGAATGAAGATCCTGTGGAACATAACAAAGATGCTGAATGGATAGAAGTGAAAGAAAGAATAAGAAGTTCAAATGTACAGGATAAGAAATGGGATGAAGTAATGGACACAGAAATTGAAACAAAGTTAAAAAAGCTCCTAATTGGAAAACTCCAGGCTCAGATGCACTATCTAACTTCTGGCTAAAAATAATAACATCTTTACATGAAGTTTTAGTCATGAGTAAGAACTATTTATTTGCACATCCCGGACATACAACAAACTGGTTAACAATAGGAAAAACAATACTCCTACTTAAGAGGAAAACAGCAAGCTATCCTAAAAACTATAAGCCAGTAGCTTGCCTACCAATGACCTATAAACTATACACTGGAATTGATGCTGACAGAGTTTATAGTCATTGAGAAGAAAACTCGATCATGGCAATAGAACAAAAGGGCAGCAAAAGAAAGTCATATGGATCACTTGTTAAATAAAATCATAATGGAAAACTGTATAAAGGGGAAGAATTTAAGTACGGCATGGATAGACTACAAAAAAGCATTTGACAGTATCCCACATTCATGGACAAAAGAGTGCTTAAAATGTGTAAGATACACCCTAAACTGACTGATTACATTACAGCTATCATGAAACAGTGGCATACTACTTTGCAGTTATGTCATGATAAAGGACAAATTACTATTCCAGGGATAAAAAATCAAAGGAGTATATTCCAGGCTGACTCTTTGTCACCACTGCTCTTTTGTCTTGCCCTTAACCCATTAAGCTGTCTAATTAACAGATTAGGTCATGGCTACAATTTGGCTCTCAGAAAACAACAAAGTGGAAAGACTTATTTTCTTTTTGTGGATGATTTACAGCTGTATAGTTCATCAGATGAGGAACTGAAAGCACAACTGCAAGTGTTCAGAACTTTTTAAGATGATATTAGAATGCCATTTGGTCTTGATAAATGTGCAAAAGCAACCTTTAAAGCAGGAAAGCTGCAGCACCAAGAAATCACCACCCTGGGACAGGAATGTGATATAAAAGAACTTGAGTAAGAGGGAGTGTATAAATATTTGGGAATTGATGAAGGATCGAAAATAAGACAAACAAATGTGAATAAAACTTAGTAAGGAATATTTTAGAAGACTAAAATTAATACTGACAACAGCTCTGACATCTTGGAACAAAGACCAAGCTATAACCCAGTTTGCTCTTCCTGTCCTTACTTACAGTTTTAGAGTGACTGAGGGGCTCCAAAAGGTGCTGGATCATTGGACAGGAAAACAAGAACGATGCTTCATGCTTATCATATGATTTATAAAAATCAGTGTATACCAAGACTATATATTCCCCAATCCGAAGGAAGTATGGGCCTCCTCGAAATTGATAACATAGAGATATGCAATCGTAGGACTATATACATACCTGCTGACTTCACAAGACCCAAACCTAGTGAACGTTTTAAAACACGAGGAGAATAAGTCGAAGATGGCTTCCTTGCTTAGTTTAGCAGAAGCATATTGTTGTCAAGTGGGAAAGGAAATCAAACCAGAAGTAGATCAAAATCAGGCAATAACTGAATGTGCCAAAACAACAAAAGAAAGAATATAAGGTGAAGGATCAGTTGAGAAGGCATGAAATGTTGAAAATGCATAAATATAGTTGCAAGTATAGAAAACTCTTGGAACAACCTCATGTTGATCAGAGTCAAATGCACAAATGGTTAAGGAGAGGTGAATTTAAACCAAAAGACAAAAGGTTAATATTGGAAGTCCGTCTAGACTACTCACGCCTTGGTTTACAAAGTTCATTGAACATGCAGGAGAAACAGACAAATACAGATTTTATAAAACAGAATTGGAAACAGTCGCACACCTTGTTGCTGATTGTGATACACTAACGGCAGAAGGACTGTATACTGAAAGGCATAATAATGTGGCGAGATTGTGCAAACATTACAATACTGAAGTAGATGAAAAACACTGGAAACATGAGCCACGCACCATTATAGAAAATGATGGTTTATATCACATGGGATCACCCATTACCAACAGTTCAAAAAATAGATGCGAGAAAACCAGATATAGTAGTCCATGAAAAGAAGCCAAAAGTAGAATTGATCATTAAAATTGCTACACCCAATGACTATAATGTCTTACACACAGAGAGACACAAAGACATAAAATACCAGGATTTGCAGGCAGAAACAAGGGCAATGTGGAAGAAGGATACCCAGACAGTTCCAACAGTAGTAGGAGCAATGGGTCTTATAAAAAGAATCTACAGTCATATTTAGATATGTTACCAACACAAGTAACTCTGTACGAATTGCAGAAGGAGTCATTACTAGGCACATTGCAGGTGCTGCAAAGAGCACTTCTGGCTAACATCAAAGATTGAAACAATACTAATTTCATAAACTTTAATCATACTTTGACTAAGGAATGGGGTCCATTCCCATCATGGTATTAGAAACCTAAAAGACTTGGAGAAATTAAAAAATGCAGAGAGAAGCCTGAATCAGGCTGGATTGCAACAAGATCAAGCCTACACTTCTTGCACTTCCTCTTAGAAGACAGCTGTCCCTCAGGATGGGAGGATTCTGCCATAGTACCCTGAGCCAACAATTTAAGATGTTGGTTTTCAAGGTATATGGAGAGAGAGAAGATAAGTGACTATGTAGGGTCTTAGGGGCAAATGTTTAACAGATGGAGCACTGCATATGGTTGTGGGAAGCACCTAGGCAAAAATGACACTGGCCATGATGGTCTTTGTGGGGAATCTGCCTCCAACACTGACATTTTCCTTTCTTAGATGACATGAATATAAATAAGCAAGAACATGGAAAAAATGGAGAAGAAACCCCAGCAGACAACTTGTCTGAAATGGCTTGGAAACCAGTACAGCAGAAGGGCATCCACACTGACATTCAATAATGGTGTTTGGACTGACAGCAAAGAAGTTCGACTATTTCAGTCTGTATGTCACCTTTATGCCCTACATCCTACATGGGGAGCATAACGTCGGGTGGCACGATGCCAGGGCACTTCTATGGGCTAGGCTTGTAAAGGCTCCAGGGCCATTGGCCTAGTACACACCTATGAACCTATACGTGTGACAGACGATTTCTATAAGACCTAAAAGCTGGTATAATGGCCAGACTTTGGGCTATCCTTGGCAAGAGATCCTTTCAGTCAAGAGTACTGCAACAGTGATATGGAAAGATATATATACAAAAATAGGTTTAATAGTTAACAAGTAAACTCAAGATTATATTAAAAGAATTATTACCATTACAGACTATGCTAAAAACTATAATGAAATTAGTAATACTTGGCCTAGACATTGAAAAGTCTTTTGATTCAGTAAATTGGTCAGGTCTATTGAGATCCTTAGAAATATAAGGATTTCCTGAAGAATGTGTTTCTTTCATTAAGAATTTAAACGAAAACTCTATCGTTTATATTGAAATTTGTACCGAGCTGAACTGAGATGGGCTACCAGCCACAACTCTGACCTGAGATACCAGACGACCAGTGGCTTCTGAGCTTCCAAAAAACATAAGTTGCCTGTTTTATTTTTTCTTATTTATACTATTTACCACACTTTTTTATTGTCTGCCACCTACTTTTATACTGTATTTATTTACTGTGTGCTAAACTACAATGTTATACTGCAATTGCCTGCTACACTGTACCTATAACATCAAATTTTATTGCTGTTTTCACTGTTTAGAAAGCTTTCTTGTTGTTTCCACTATTTGTGTAGTATTTACTTGTACTTCTTCAGTGCTTTCAAGCTATCTGTTCTTGCCTGTTCTGGTTTTCCCACCAATCATCAAAGATTGAAACAATACTAATTTCATAAACTTTAATCATACTTTGACTAAGGAATGGGGTCCATTCCCATCATGGTATTAGAAACCTAAAAGACTTGGAGAAATTAAAAAATGCAGAGAGAAGCCTGAATCAGGCTGGATTGCAACAAGATCAAGCCTACAAGACTACTTAATTAATTGATCTACTAACTGTTTAAATCATTCTTTAGAGTCTCCTGGCTGATTTTCAGCTGTTTTAAACAGTTTGTCAGTGTCTCACTGCTATTTTTCTGCTGTGTTAAATATTCTCTAGTGTTTTCCACTGAGACTAGGGTTGCTAGTAGTTGTAGCATAGTCCAGATCCAGGCCTGTTGCTTCTGGAACTGTTTGTAGTGGTTTGTTTGCTCTGAGCACTTTGTCCAGGCCATCTTGGATTGGAAGGGGCCTAGCTGCACTTTTGTGAGAGAATTGTGTTTGACTGGCACCTGACTGGTAAAGGGAGGCTGGTCTAGGGCTTAGAATAAGCACCCTCAATGGTCATTTAGAAATTTGTTACAGTCGTTTCCTTTTTTTTTTTTTTTAAGTTTTAGCTTCTGGATTTAGGCCCTGCATATTTTCTGCTTGTTTGCGAGTCTTGCAGCACCGTGCACTGCCGCACAATTGTGTGCCAAAGCCAGACAGTTAAATTCAACAAATTTTCCCTTAAAACCCAGCCAGAAATATCCATTCGCCGAGCTCCTCGGTGAACGTTTCTGAAAAGCCACCCCTAGTGACAACAGTCTTCAACCTAGCATTAACGAAAGTTGGGCTACTCTTGTTTCTCCTGACAGCCTTGGAGACTTGGGTCTCTTGAGGCAGTGTAATAATTGCCTCCTGTACACCGACAACCCTCTACTAATAACACAGTCTAGTCCAGTCTGTGACAGATGTATTTATACCAAGAATCTAGAATCCATGCTCTCTCTCACTCAAAACAGTAACATGGAGAACGTTGTCAACTCACCCACCTCTATATATTTACATAGTACCACTACTCATACACATAGTACACATCAAACATGTTAATCCACATATGTGGAAGTTCTTTCAAAAAGCTTACCGTAAAACCAGAGACCTTCAAAACACAAATCTGCTGCAACTAACACAGTCTCCACAGCACCCATGACAGCAACACCAGTGTCTCGCCCATAAGGCATAACACTCAAAAAACAAGATTTCTTGTCATTGGAGACTCAGTAGTGAGATACATGAATGTCCCACTCACCAAGTTGGACAAAGAGAAAGTCATGGTCAGCTCCCTGTCCAGTGCCAAGAGTCATCACATCACGCATGCACTCAGGTCTCTCAACAAGTACCATTATGACTCTGTCATAATTCATGTTGGTATGAACGACCTGAGATGTACCTTACTGGACTATATGAAGAGAGACATGGCTGAGCTCTCTGAGTAATGCCCCAGGTAGGTATGTCCCTAGCCTTGAGCAGCATACTACCTTTGCCACGGTATAAACAAAAAAAATATTGATTTCAATAACTGGCTTAGTTTTTGGTGTCATTTCATGGGGATCCAGCTCCTGTCTGCCTGGGAAGCCATGGTAGACAAACCTCACTCTTTGCCAGAGGTGGTTTGTACCTGGCACTCCTAGGCTTTTGGATGCTGGCAAAGGCTCTTGCCTCCCCCATAGTGCCTTTTTTAGGCAAGGTCTCGAAAACAACATTTCCGATGTGAAATTAGCCAGTCAGAACAAAATAAGGGTCATGCTGCTAAATGCTAGGAACTTAAACCAAAGATTGCACTCCCTGAAAGCACTTCTGTCACTAGAAGACGTAGATGTCTGCGCAGTCACAGAAACCAGGTTTAAGGCCTCAGAGAGTACCTCAGCCCTGCAAGACTACAATGCCTTCCACACCTTTAGACCACAAAATGAATGTGTGAAATCCAAAGGAGGTAATGTTTCAATTTATATTAGAGATAAATTCATCTCACGTCTAGTTAGACTGGACAACTCCATGGAGTTACTCCAGGTCCAGGTTGTGGTGGGTAAGACCCCCATTCAAGTCCTAGCCAGTTATGGGACCACCTCCATGGGTCACAATGCCCACAAAGCCTACTTGACCAAACTGGAGACAATCCAAATTTTACCAAACACACTGGTTACGGAGGATTTCAATTATCCCATCAACTGGGAAACTTATGCTAGCCCTAACTCGCTAGCACAAAAATTCTTTGACTTTGTTAATTCAAATGCCCTGGAACAAACATTCTAGATCTGGTCCTCACCAACATGTCAAACAGATGCACTGCCGCAACTGTCAGACCTTCATTAGTTAAAACTGATCACCTTTGACCTGGCACTAACACCAGAACTCACAAAGGGTGAAATCAGAATAAAAACCTTTATCATGGAAAACTATACCCTCTTAGGTGAAGGTATAAATGCATTCCAAGCCCCACCCCAAGGTGGAAGTGGTAACTATGCCAACGCTTATACTAAAGCCCTGTACAATCACTTTCATAAGTGTATAAACTCGGCTGTACCAGAAAGAATCAACTCCACAGCCCCAAGCAAAAAACAAGCTGACATGGTGGACATCCAGTATCAATAAACTTTACAATAAATGCAAAAAGTTGCTGTCTAAGAAAACAAAGGCAAGGTTTCAGTAATGGAAAAGCACCCTCCTCAGCCTCAACAGGCAAAGAAGACAACTTCTGAAATCCTCAAAGGGCTCCTTTGAGAGAAACTTAGCAAGTACAGCCAAGGATAACCATAAGGCCTTTTACAGCTATGTATGTAGCCCTAAAAGGTAGCACCCAAGCATGTGCAGAGCTAGTGACCAACGGTATCACACACACTGAGTCCATGAAGATAAGTTATAGGTGACATCCAAACTTTGGACCCTACCAAATACAGCTTCGTGAAGGACAGATCCTGCCTGTTAAATTTGGTGGATTTATTTGAAAGTGTGACCAAGGCCATTGATGAGGGCAAATCTGTGCACACAGCAAATCTCGACTTGGCAAAGGCTTTAGACATAATCCCACATTCAGGCATTAACAATAAACTTAGCAAACTGAATGTAAAAGCCTTTGTTTTAAGACTGGTCACCAACTGGCTCACAATCACTATCAAAGTGGGTGACTCCACATCAACCAGAAGACTTGTTACCAGCTGGGTGCCAGAGGGGTCAGTGCTGGGCCCCCTAATGTTTGGTATATACTTCTCAGAAATTTAGGTCAAAACAAAAGGGTTGTAGCTGACCAATTTTGCAGTCGACTGCAAACCAGGTGTAATCACTGAATCCCCAAATGATGTCAGTATGCTCTAGGATGGTCTCACACAGACCAATGACTGGTGAATTAGTCACAGTCTCAAACTGAATGCAAAGAAATGCATCATTATTCCCTTTGGCACAAACAATGTCCCCTCACACTATCAAATCAACAACAATACCCTAAGTACCCATTAAGTGGTAAGAGACCTGGGATCACAAGTTGAATGTGACCTTAACACTGATCCCATGTGTCTACTGTAGTAAGGAAGGCTTTCTACGTAGCACACTTGATTAGTAAAGGCATTGCCTCAAGATCAAAAGAGGTTATAACCCCTCTATACTCGCCCTAGACTGACCTCCCTTTACCAGACAAGACCCAATCATCACAATCCTCTCACTAAAGTGCAGATAGGCCCCTTCCAATCAAAGATGGCCTGGAAAACATGCTTGGAACAAACGACCCAGACACAGCAAGCCTGTATCTGGAGTATGCTATAGCTGCTAGCTACCCTAGTTTCAATGGGAAACACCAGAGAATGATTAACATAGCAGAAAAATACTAGTGCGACACGAAAAACATGTTTGAAACAGCAGAAAAGCAGCAAGGAGGCTCTAATGAATGTCTTAAACAGCTAACATATCAGTTATTTAAACACTGCTTGGCAGGAAAACCAGAACAAGCATAACAGGTACCTTTAAAACAGTGAAAAATACCAGTAAATACTTAAACAGTGAAAGTAGCAAAAACAGCTTTGCAAACAGTGAGAACAGCAATAAAATTTGGTTTAACAGGCACAGTAATACAGACAATTGCAGTACAACAGTGTGGTTTAGTACAAAATATATAAATATAGTATAAAAGTAGGCAGCAGGCAAACAAAAGTGCAATAAATAGTAAAAAATAAGAAAAAAAAAAAAAACAGGCAACTTATGTTTTTTGGAAGCTCAAAAGCATCTAGTCTTCTGGTATCTCAGCTCAGAGTTCTGGCTGATAGCTCAGCTCAGTACAAACAAGCAGAAACCTGCTCAAATGCAGGGCCTAAATACCAGTAGCTAAAAACTTGAAAAAAACTTTAAAAAGAGCCAAAAGGACCAATGAGGATGCTTATTCCAAGCCCCAGACTGACCTCCCTTTACCAGACAGGAACCAATCAGCACAATCCTCTCACTAAAGTGCAGATAGGCCTCTTCTAATCCAAGACGGCCTGGAAAAAGTGCTCAGATTAAACAGCCACTACAAACAGACCCAGGAAGAGCAAGCTTGTATCTGGACTATGCTACAGCTACTAGCTACCCTACTTTCAGAGGGAATACTAGATAATGTTTAACACAGCAGAAACATAGCAGTGAGACACTAAAAACATTTAAAACAGCAGAAAATCAGTAAGGAGGCTCTAAAGAATGTTTTAAACAGCTAACAGATCACTTACTTAAACACTGCTTGGTGGGAAAACCAGAACAAGCAGAACAGATAGCTTTAAAACAGTGAAAAATACCAGTAAAAAGAACTTTGTAAACAGTGACAACAGCAATAAAATTTGATTTAACAAGCACCATAATTTGCAGTACACAGTATACAAGTACAGTATAAAAGTAGCCAGCAGCCAATAAAAAAGTGCAGTAAATAGTATAAATAAGCAAAAAACAGTCAACTTATGTTTTTTGGAAGCTCAGAAGCCTCTAGTCATCTGGTATCTCAGCTCAGAGTTGTCGATGGTAGCCCATCTCATTTCAGCTCAGTATAAACAGTAGGAGACCTTAACAGTTCCTTGACAGAAATACATGAAATAATTAAATATTCTTCTTCCGGCATTTCCCGGTTAGGGGTCGCCACAGTGGATCACCTGTCCGCTCATGATTGGCAGTGGAGTTTTACGGTGTTGAGTTGCCTGCCCGGCGCCCAACCTTCCGCGGAAGGCACACACACACACACACACACACACACACACACACACACACACACACACACACACACACACACACATTCACGCCTAGGGCCAATTTGGAGTGTCTAATCCACCTACAGCATATCTTTGGGATGTGGGAGAAAACCGGAGCACTGAAAGGAAACCCACATCACCACAGGGAGGACAAGCAGACTCCGCACAGAAGTCACCCACGCTGAGGATTGAATCGGAGAGCCTCTTGCTGTGAGGCGACAACGCTAACCACTGCACCACCGTGGCCGCCTAAATAATTTAATATTCTTAGGTATCTAAAATCAAATTTAACAATGAGAAAACAGATCGACTAACTATTAACCAAAAACTATCTGAAAATAATCTAAACATATATAAACTGGGTTATTTTAAAACTAATATTGGATATTTAGGTTATATATACATGATAATCTAGATACAATTATAAAAGATAATTTTAATAAGATTGAAGAAATTATTAAAATAACTACCAGATGGAAAAATTGGGGTTTCTTCACTTGAAGGCAGATTCTTGTTAAGATGACTTTTCTCCCCAAAATTTTGTATATTAGTTATTATCAGTATACCTTGACTGTACAGAAAACTACCCTTTTCAGTAGAGGCCCAGAAAGAAAAAGGTCCAAAAAATTACATGATTAAATAAAGAACATAGTAAACAGAGGTAAACAAGTAATCAACAAATATACACAATTTAAACAGAGTATCATTAATTAATAGCATATAAAGAGCTATGAAACATATTTGGAAATTAACCTGATAGAAGGAGAGGAAAGGAGGAAATGGAAGACCAGTAAGTACTAAAAGGTTAGAGATAGAATGCTTTACTATTGGTAGAAGAAAGAAGAGGGAGATGTAGAGGACAAGGAGGAGCCTTTGGACCAATACCTAATGTTATAGTGCTTGGGGAGGGGGTAAAAAAAATGAAATAATGTACAATTACAATTTCTATGGCACCCACTAAGAAACGGATCTGATTATAAAAAAGATATTAGAACAAAATGATGTAATTAGGGTACTGGATTTCTCATATTAATACGCCTCAATATTAAAAATAATTTTATACTGCTTAGTCACTATGATACACAATAGAAATTAATTCTAATACTTGAGATAATTCTGTGTTAAAACCTATACCATTCTTAGCCAACCTGCAGGAAGGTTTGCTACAACTACATAATGGTGCCAAAATCATGGTCTGAAACTAAATGCCAAAAAATGCATTATTGCATCTTTTGGTAAGTCCTCTACCCAAGGGGATTACCATATTGACAATGCAACTCTAAGTGTTGACCCAGTTGTTTGGCATTTTGGAACTTAACTGGACAGTGATCTAACTTTCGATTGGTATATATTCATTGTCATAAGAAAGTCCTTCTATATTACACATCCTATAAACAAAGGAATTGTGTCTAGATCTAGGACCTTATTAGACCAGTCACTGGGTATAATGCCCCCTTTGGCATGTAACTGTCCAGTCACATGTAACAACTGGAATGTCCACAAAGATATCTCACTAAAACATTACAAAGCCTAAGCAATATGCCCTACATGAACAGACAACAAGCCCTGTCACTATTGTCAGTATACTACAGACTATTAAGAGGTGACCTGCTTCTAGTATACATGGCATCCTCTGACCCAATACTGATGGATTTACTGCACACCAGCAAGTCAGATGGTATCAGGAATACCCACTCCAGATATATAAACCTCTTCTGCAACATCAACAGAATGGTTTTGTGGGACAGGATATCTTGCAGAGAATGCCACTGCTCTGGAATGGACTCCCCATCCACATAAGGCAAACCTCATCCCTGACCATACTGAAGAATAACTTAGATCTATGAATGGGAAATGGAAAATTTACCCCAGAACTGTTCCTTATACTACTAATGGACTGAGACAACTCCCAAATGCTTTATCACATGCATGAGTCCCCTTAAATTATCTATGGTATGCTTCCTGTTATTCTCATTGGGGTAGTATATAATTATCGACCATGGGTGGATAAGATCATCCTAACATCAAAGGGGATAGGTTACTTTGAATGCCTAAAATGAAATTGGCTAGGTTTAAAATGGCCACCAAGGTCAGCTAGGGTAGTACTTCCTATGAACCTATTCTATTTAGATATTATAAACAATAAGATGATGTGAATTAAAAAACAAGCCCTTTAATGGTCTTTTTAATAAACTAATCAATTAAAATTGTAACAATATTCTTACAAAATCCTTTAAAAACTCTACTTATGGGAACACTTTTTTGAAAAAAAATATTTTTCTCTATTTTAACAATAGTATAAATGCCTAGTTGTTTAGATACTAATGTTCATTATAAAATTACAATATTAACAACAAAAGATTTCTCTATTGGTCACAATGTTTAAAAGTAATCATTTTTTTGAAATAGATAAGATTATATGTTTTTCTTTTTTTTCTAGACCAAACTGCATTGTAATATATATAACAAAAATGTAACGACAAATTTAAAAATAGTACAACGTCCTCATTGTTAATGGAAATGGAGAGTTGAAATATTCATCTAGACTACATAAACTAATCTTAGAGTTACAAACTAAAATAGATGACAATTTTTGGAAATTCATTAAACAATGTTAGCTAAAAGAAGTGGACAGTGATTGCAATAAGAAACTAATTTTAAAATTGTTAGGCCTGACTACAACAAGCACCTCTTGGAAAGTATTTGCATAGGATATTTCTCACGTCTCATAAAATTCATAAAGTAAGCAAAACTAATGATGAAATTTGTTGGAGATGTGAAAAATCTAAAGCAAGAAATTAGTACCATATATTTTATAAGTGTGAAAAGAATATGAACTACTGGAAGATATTAAAGACTTTTTAAAGCTCTTTGGACAGATAAATATATAGTAACTGATTTCCTCTAAACAACAAATGCTCCCAATCTTGTTTGCATTAATCTATCACAATATTCCTTGTTGTGGAAATTTTTGGCAATAAAAGGAAAAATGATTACAATAAACTGAAAAACTTCTCTCCATCCTAATTCATTGAGTTTATCAGATGTGCCACCGTTTGCCATAATCAGATGAGTTCCATCAAACAAAGAGCAATAAACAATCATCCACACTGTAAATATTGGTAAAAGGTAAATATGACCGATCATTTAACTAGCTGTAATTAATCTCTGTTGACATTTTAAGTTGTGTAAGGCACACAATTTTTGTTATATACCTATGTATAAAACTTGTAAATAGTTTAACATGTGGAAAAAAAAAAAAAAAAAAAATATATATATATATATATGCACGCGCGCGCACACACACACACATATATATATATATATATATATATATATATATATATATTAAAAAACATGTTACTAACAGTCAATTATAATTGACACCCGAATTGTATAAATACTCAGAACACTTGTACTGAAGCTTGCCAACATAAAAACAAATAAATTAAAATAAAATGCATTAACAAAACTTTCCTGCATTTCATGCGTGCAAAAATTTAGTGATAGCTCCAAAATGCCACATATGATTTTCTCAGCATTAAGACAAAAAAATCAATAACATTATCAGCTGAAGGCATCTTGCCCACAATTAATCCCATAATGTCAAATACAGTTTATATATTTAAGCCAAGCACATTGAAATATACAATTACTTACAAATATAACTTTCTGCATATAGCAGATGACAAAATAAGCACCAGCTATAAATAAACTTTTCACTGACCTGAATTGCTCAGCACTTCTTGGCTAAACAAACATATGTGTCTAAAGTAAGATCAGGTCACAATATGCTATCCCAAAAACACCTAATCCATCCCTTATATTAATAATCAAGTAGATAGCTGTTCTATAACACAGCAACCCCTCCTCATTTGTAAAACAGACGTCAGCCTTTCTTAAAAATATGGGGAGTACTTTACCTCCTTCACAGGGAAAAAAATCTTACAATGAATTATTCATTGCATATTCATCAGCCACCCAAAAAAGATCAACCAATACTGGCACTGCACAGAAGTCAGATGACGCATACCATCCGATTACTTGGATGTTCCACTGCAGAATTTAAATGATCATTTCACCATTATTAACATACCTAAGCAGAGTGTGTCTCACCATTCAAACTGTGGTGGTCTTTCAATTAGTACAATAAATTCCACTTTTCTACACAGTACATTAGTGCAAAAACCACCACCCTTGAAATTCCACTTCTTTACACAGTACATTAGTGCAAAAACGACC
Source organism: Protopterus annectens (assembly GCF_019279795.1). NCBI lineage: Eukaryota > Metazoa > Chordata > Ceratodontiformes > Protopteridae > Protopterus > Protopterus annectens. The sequence continues at coordinate 143,746,404 of NC_056747.1, forward strand.
ACCCTTGAAATTCCACTTCTCTACACAGTACATAAGTGCAAACACAACCACCCTTGAAATTCCACTTCTCTACACAGTACATTAGTGCAAACAAAACCACCCTTGAAATTCCACTTCTCTAGACAGTACATTAGTGCAAAAACGGCCACCCTTGAAATTCCACTTCTCTACACAGTACATTAGTGCAAACACAACCAACCTTGAAATTCCACTTCTCTACACAGTACATTAGTGCAAACACAACCAACCTTGCTTCCCTGCTGTATTCATACAAGTTCATGTATAAAAATCTACCAAAAAGAAATTCAAATACATTAGCAATTTACTAATCCATGACAGCAAAAACACAAATAACCATACTAAACAATTTTAACAAAATAATCTATTTGTAAATAATACACTGCAAATATGATTGTATGTTTCTAACCATGACTAGAAATTCATTATGGTAATGAAAAGGTCACCACTCAACATATATTTGCAAATATCTTAAGGAACCTGGTGGCATATAATGTGGTACAACTTCAAAGCTAGTTATAGATAATCCAACATGATGAAATGTGAAAATGGTCATTATTTTAACAAATCACAAAATTCTAATACTAACATATAATGATATTTATGAAATAAAACATGAACAAAAACTACATATTTCACTGATAGAACAGCCAACTTTGATTAATATTTCCTAAATAACAAAGACAAAATAAAAAAGAAAACATGTATAATGAATACAAGATAACAGCACAGAAATAATATAATAAACCTTACTTTCCTGCTTTGGATAAAGTCACCTCATACCCTTGGTCCTTTCCAGTCAATTAGCTTACTAAGTATGTATGTTTATAAACCCTCATAGGTTCATAGGCTGGTTACTAGGCTATCAGTCCTAGGGCCTATGCAAGCCTAGCCATAACAATTCCCTGGATATTTCTTCCCACAATATTTACTTCTCTGGACCCCTGTCTAGCAGGGCGACTGACATGATCCCCAGGGTGAATTTTCTATCTCCCATCCAATCATCAAGGTTCCTTTTGAAGAGGGCCAATGAGGCGCTCTGTTTGACATGTATGGGCAGTCTATTCCAGAGTATGGGGAGTCTCTGGGTCAGGAACCTATCCCTCCAGCATGTTTTGTTCACTGTGATGACAAGGTTTTGATCCCTGGAGCGTGTGGCTCTGAGGGATTGGAATTTCTTTAAGTGGTGCATGCCCAACAGCTCAGGGTTTGACATGGCCTTGTATGTTAAGCAGAGATCGCCTCTGAGTAGACAATATGCCACAGAGTATAGCTGGAGTTTTTTAGATGGTCAGCGTATAGCATCTGCTTTAGGCCTGTGATTCTTTTAATGAGGTATTTCTGTGGCCTTTCCAGCTGTTGCAGATGTCTTGTGAGGTACATACCAAATGGGGCATTATACTCTATAATGGGTCTAATGAGGGATGAGTACAGTGGGATAATGACCTCCTTTTTTCTGGATAAAAAGCCCTTAGTGATGAGGTGTGCCACATAGAAGGATTTCCTGACTGTTGTGGCGATGTGGCTATCGAAAGTGAGACCAATGTCCATCTGTGTCCTGCCACTTATGTGGTAATCCATGGGTTTGTTTGTGTCTTTCGGCTTTTCCCAGTTAGGGGTCGCCACATCGGAACTCCGGTCTGCTAATGACTGGTAGTTGATTTTTACGTGCAGAGTTACCAGCCCTGACACACAACCTTCAATGAAGGTACGCCCATTCATGCATATCTCCACGAAGAAGACGCTCTAGCTGAGAATCGAACCGGACAGCGTCTTACTGTGAGGCGACAACGCTACCGCAACACCACCACCGCGGGTCTATGTGGTAAGCTCAATGCCAAGTAATGTATAATTATCCCCTTTGGAAAAAAACATATACCTATGTGGTAATTCATGGGTACATGTTTTTTTCCAAAGGGGATAACTATACATTACTTGGCATTGAGCTTGAGCCCATGGCTCTGGCACCAGGCATCTGTTTCTGTAAGGCCCTTTTGTAGAATATCCACATCATTTGGGGATTCAGAAATGGCTCCCAGTTTGCAGTCGTCTGTGAACTTTGTTAGCCAGAGTCCCTTAGTGCTGGCCTGTACCTCAGAGAAGTAGATGCCAAACAAGAGTGGTCCCAGGACTGAACCCTGAGGTACTCCACTTGTCTGGAGTTGGATTTGGAGTCGGCTACTTTTACAGTCTGGGTTCTGTCAGTAAGCCAGTTGGCAACCCATCGAGTGACATAGGGATTTATGCCCAGCTTAGTAAGTTTATCTATGATTCTAGAGTGGGGGATGGTGTCGAAGGCCTTGGCAAGGTCCAGATAGGCTGTGTGGACCGCCTTACCCTCGTCCACAGCTCTGGAGACTGATTCGAAGAAGTCAATCAGATTCAGGAGACAAGATCAGCCCTTCACAAACCCAAACTGGGTGGGGTCCAGTTTTTGAAGGTTGCCAATGTCTTTGTTTATAAGTTCCATGATAATGTGTTCCATGCCCTTGTAGATCAGGCTTGTCAGACTGATGGGACGGTAGTTCCCAGGATCCAAGGTGGATCCTCCCTTGTGGAGCAGGATAACTGTAGTTGTGCACCACTCAGTGGGCATGAAGCCTGATGTGAAGCTATGATTAAACATGACACTTAGGTGAGGTGCCAGTTCATTTTGTAGTTCATGTAGTACACAGCCTGGGATGTCATCTGGTCCATGGATGCTGTATTCTTATCTTTGGAGAGTGCGGTTTCTACCTGTGTGGCCGTGATTATCGGAATTTGGCAATCTTTTGGTATTGAGATGGGCCCTTTAGGGGGTGAGAGGGGGGTGAAGTTGGCACTAAATCGATCTGCCAGGATACTGGCAATATCCTTCGGATCAGTATATTTAATGCCATTCTGTTGTAGCTCAGAGCAGATCTGAGCATTGCCATTTAGATTCTTGACATAACTATAGAATGCCTTGTGGTTGTCTTTGGAATCTTTGGCAATTTTATTTCCGTAACTAGCTTTTGAGGATTTTATGAGAGATCTCAGCTTCTTACTGAGGCTGGTGAGGGAGTTTTTTTGCATCCTGGGATTTTCCTCTTTTCTGCAACAGTTTCTTCCTTCTGTTGTATAGTTTGTTTATAGCAGGGGACCACCAGATTGACTTCCTTTTTTGGAGAAGAGCATCTTGGTTCTATTTGGGATGGCACAATTCATGCACGAGTGGATGTGCTCGTACAGTGACTTAGTGTAGGATTCTGCAGTCGAACTTCCAGATCCCGTCTGCGTGGGTGTTGTGAAGTTTGTCACTTCTGACTTCAGTAGCATGAAGTTGGCTTTGGAGAAGTTTTTTAAGGAGGTTTCCTTACTGGGGGTGGGGTGGGATGTGGATGTCAAAGGTGATTTGCTTATGGTCAGACCTGACCAATGAGGGGGTGACCACTGGTGTGGAGCATCTATCTCCCAAGTTGGTAATGACCAGGTCTAGGATATTGGAGCCCCTGGTGGGACAATGGATTAGTTGATCCAGGGTGTTGGAATTTATGAATTCCAAGAACCGTTGGGAAAAGGAGTTGGTACCCAAGTAGTTTTCCCAATTAATGGCAGGGTAGTTGAAATCACCCGGTATTAGGGTGTTTGGTTGTATCTTAATATTTTCCAGTATGTTTAGAAAGATGTAGTGAGAATCTTGGGGCATGGTGGGGGATCTGTAACAAGCTACAATTTGAATTGCAGTCTTACCTAGTGTTAGTTGCATCTGGAGAATTTCAGATGCATTGTCTTCAGCAACTAGCCTGGAGGTGTGAATATCCTTGGTGAATATGGACACTCCTCCACCGTTAGTGTTTCGGTCTTGGCTTTGTGGCCGAAAAGTGTATTAAGAATTGTAGCCTAGTATCTCAGGGGTGCTCTCTGGAGCCCTGAACCAGGTCTCAGTTACTGCACAGATATCGATGTTCTCCATTTTTAGGAGTGCCTCGAGAGAGTGCATTTTGAAGTTTAGACTTCTAGCATTGAGTAGCATTACCTTCAGATTTTGCATGCTTGTATCTGTTACGGTGGTGGTTTTATCCTTTGAACCTTGCCTAAAAAAAGGCACTATAGGGGTGGCAAGAGCTTTAGCCAGTAACCTGAATCCCAGAGGTGACAGGTGCAGACCATCTCTGGCAGAGCATCGTGGTTTGTCGATCATGTCTTCCCAGGCAGACAGATATTGGATCCCCTTTGAATGACACAAGAAGCTTAGCCAATTGTTGAAGTCAATCGTTTTGTCCTTATACTGTGGTATCATTCTGGGCGACGCAAGATGCTACACAGGGCTAGGGTCCTACCTGCCTGGGTCCAGGAGCTCTTCCATGTCTCTTTTCATGTAGTCCAGGGAGGTACGTCTCAAGTCATTCACTCTAGCATGGACAATGACAGAGTCGTATTTGTACTTGTTGTGGAGTGACTTGAGGGCATGCATTATGTGGCGGATTCTGGCATCCGACAGGCAGATGACTGTAATTTCATCCTTGTTCAGCCTGGTGAGTGGGACATCAGTGTGCCTGACTACAGAGTCACCTATGACTAAAGTGTTGGGTACATTATCTTGCCTTAGGGGCTGTTGTTGGGTGGCACACTGGTGTTGTGAGCTATGTGTCACTTTGGTTGTGACTGGTGTTTGTTTGCATTTCGGCTTCGGAGGTCCTTGTTGCTTGGGCAGGTTAATGTTAAGGGCCTCCGCATATGTGGGTTTAGTGTTGCTATGTGTGGGTGCTGATGTTGTGGGTTTTGAAGGGCTATGAGTTGCTTGAGGTGTAATGCAGGTGTTAACCTTCTCCTCTTGACTGTCTAGCACAATTTTGGCCCGAGAGGATTGTCTGTGTACATGAGGCAGTTGCCGCATTGCCCCAGTATGCCCAGATTCACCAAGTGGACAGGAGAAATCACCAGAAGCTGACCCTTGGACATACCTGTTTAGGTGCTTTTTTGTAAAGTTTAAGAGCTGTTTTCCCTTACCTTTGCAAGGTACTTTGCAATTATAGGCTGTTTAGTGCCTACGATTAATTTCGCCTTATTGACAAGGAGAGCTGAGTGCTTGAATCAGTTTCAGGCTTCCTAGTGCTTTCCAGCAGGTTCTAGAGTAAGTGCTAGTCACAGGGGTTCAGATTTTAGTGCTACTACTGAGAAACCAGCTCGTTCTAAGGGAAAATTTGAAGAGCAGACTTTCTGGCACCTACCTGTAGCTTCGTGGTGCTGTACGATGTGAAAAATGTGCAAACACACACGTTTTTAAGCCAGAAAGTTGAAAGGGATAGAAATCAGCCCAAAAAGGCTAATAAAATTACAATTTCAGAGCTGTAAACCACTCCTCTACAGTTAGATAGGCAGTACAATGCTCACCACTCCCATTGGTAAGCAGTAGGACTTCCCTCTACCACAGCAAGGTCTGGATAGCTCTGAGCACAGAAAATAAAGTCCTGAGACAAGCAAAGCTTGGGATATGGACTGGCTAGAAAAGGTGGGAAATGAGCAAACAAGATAGTATTTTTTTTTGTTGAAACAGGCTAAACAATGCAATAATAACAGTAAATAAACACAGAAAAGGCTATCACACTTGAGTGTGTAGTCCTAAACAGTAAATGCAATTAAAACTCTACAAAATTAGCAATTTAAAACTTTTTAAATGAAGCAAGGCAAGTGCACAACTGAAAAATTATTTAAGAGGCAGTAACACAGCAGAATAAGTACCTAGTCTACATATACAGAGAAGTCTATATATACAGAAAACCAGCTAAAACACACAAACACTTCACATAACTAAAGCATTCCTGCATGCTTACATACAAATATGAATGTCACCAAATCTGTTTTTTTTTCATGTATTGGAGAAGGTTTAGATCTCTCAAAGGCTGAAAACATGAACTATCTTCACTATCTGACTGTTTAGGAAAGTGTCCGTCATTTCTTGTTCAGGAACAATATTATTATTTTAATATAAGAGATGCCCTTACCCAAACTGTAAAAGACTCTTTGTTCACTACAGAGAAAAATATTTTACCTGGCAGAAAATAAGGCCTGTATCGATGCATTCATTTACCTTAAAGCTTTGATAAATCACCTGCAAACTTTCCTTATAGCCTTTATGCTAATTGCAAAACCAATGCGCCCATCTAACTGAAAAGTTCCCAGTCTTTACCAGTGAAGTTCTCTATGCTATTTTTAGTAAAAGTTCTTTATCTAAACAGGACATAGTCCAGATACAGATTTGCTGTATCCAGGACTGTTTGTAAGCTTCTGAGTAGTGCCAAAGTCTGCTAGTTCCCTACTCTCCTGGACTTTTACTAGCTTGCTAGTTTAGCACTTTTACCAGACTTCTTGTAGCAATTACTGCAGTACACGAAAGTGCTACCAGCACTAAACGTTCTACAAGGAAACAGCTCCAGTGCTTATTAATGCCCACCCCTCCAGTCATGTCTAAGGGTCAGTTCCTGGTGCTTTCTCCTATTAACCTAGTGAACTTGGGCATCCTGAGGCAATGTAGAAAGTACAGTTGTGTACACCTACCATAAATGTAGATGTTCGAGTGTCTTCACTGTTGCAGTCATAACTGTGGGGTGTTCCTGCCGGCAGGCAGCCCGAGGTCGGCCAGAATTCCAAAGTCTGGGTCCGGCGTCGGCTGTACCAGCAAGTACCCCGACGTCAGAACGCAGAGGTATAAAGCTGACAGCCGACGCCATCTTCTCCAGCCTTTCTTGCCCCAGATGTCAGAAGTCCCCCAAAGTAACCAAAAGGTGTCCAAAAAGGAAACACAAATACACCACAAAAGAAGAGGAAGATAGAACAAGCAAAAAATAAGAGGGGATTGGTGGGAGGGAAACACCGACTGCAACAGTGAAGACACTCGAACATCTACATTTATGGTAGGTGTACACAACTGTACTATGTTCTCTATGTTTCACTGTTGCAGTCATAACTGTAGGGTGGAATCCCAAAGCTGTGATGAGGGAGGAGGTTATGCAGAAGAAGGGGCAGCCAGAAGACCCTGCAAGACAGCAGAGGCAAAACCTGCCCTAGACTTAGAATACAAAGGGAGATTATAGTGCTTAGAAAAAGTATGCACTGAACTCCAAGTGGCAGCTTCCAAAATGTCCTTGGTAGGAACTCCTCTGAGAAAAGCTGCTGAAGTGGCAGCTGCTCTAGTAGAATGACTTCTAACAGTACCTGGAATCTGCTTCCTAAAGTGAGAGTAACAAAACCTTATCACATGAGCAATCCATTTGGAAATAGTTTGTTTAGAAATAGCCTTGCCTAGAGAACTGGAGGCATAAGAAATAAGCAACTGATCAGATTTTCTGAAATCTTTAGTTTTGTCCAGGTAAAACCGTAGTTGTCTGTGTACGTCCATTGAATGTAAAATCCTTTTCCCTTTGTTTTGAGGATTTGGAAAGAAAGTAGGAAGGTGAATAGTCTGATTTAAAGCCACTTTAGAAATCACCTTAGGTATAAATGTAGGATTGGTCCTCAAGGCAACTCTGTCTTGGTGGAAAATGAGGTATGGTTCCACAGCCATGAGAGCTTGCAACTCTGTCACCCTTCTGGCAGAAGTCAAAGCTAATAAAATAGCTGTCTTCCAGGATAAGAACTTGATATCCGAAGCAGCAGCAGGCTCAAAGGGAGGTAAAGTTAGTTTCTCCAAAACATAAGTAAGATCCCAAGCAGGAACAGGAGGAGTTCTGGGAGGTCTTAAATTCTTAGCCCCTCTCAAGAATTGTCTCACCAGCTGGTGAGAGAAGATGGGGGGATCAGTGTTGTAATGAGCTGAGATAGCAGAAGCATGGATTTTAATGGAAGAAAAGGAGAGGCCTTTAAGCAAAAGGTCTGAGAGGTAAAGTAAAATGGAAGAAATGTCAGGCAAAAGAGGATCAGAACCTCGATCCCGCATCCAAATACAAAATCTTTTCCATTTAGAAGCATAAGATTTTCTAGTGCTAGGGCGCCTAGCTTCTAAGAGAACATCCAAAACTTGTTTGGGAAAAGCAGAAGGAATCAAAGGCCCTTGTAGAGCCAAGCTGCCAGGCAAAGAGTCTTGATTTGAGAGTGTAGCATCTGACCCTGATGCTGGGACAGAAGAGAAGGAAACAGTGGCAGAATCCATGGAGGTTCCAAGAACAGGTGTCTTAAAGTTGGATACCAAAACTGCCGAGGCCAATTTGGAGCTATCAAAATGATAATCTTGGGTTTGTCCTGTTTTATTTTCAGTAACACCCGAGGCAGAAGAGGAAAAGGAGGGAAGGCATATCCTGAAAGATTCCTCCAGCTGAAAGACAGGGCATCCACTTTCCAAGCTGTTTTATGGAAGGACCTGGTGCAAAAGAGAGGCAGCTGATGATTGAGATGAGATGCAAACAGATCTATCTGAGGGCAACCCCAAACTGCCGTAATCCTGCTGAATAAGTTGGGGTCCAGCATCCATTCGTGAAGATCCAAAAGATTTCTGCTTAGGCTGTCTGCTAAGAGATTCTGTTTTCCTGGAATGAATTGAGCTTGAAGATGCAGATTCAGATTTAGAGCTGTGTCCCAAAAACTCATGGCTAGTCTGCAAAGGGGGTATGAGTGAGAGCCCCCCTGCTTGTTTATATACCACATGACTGTGGTATTGTCTGTGCGAATCAGAAGATGGCTTGGTTGCAAAAGACTCTGGAAGGCTAGAAGAGCATTTTGGACTGTCAACATTTCCTTCAAGTTGATGTGCCAGGGAAGATGCTTCTTTGTCCAATAGCCCTGCTGGCAATTGTTTAGGTAATAAGCTCCGCAAGCATAATCCGAGGCGTCTGTGGTTATGATCTGAGCAGGATGAGGTAGATGAAAGGGATTCCCTTCGTTTAAAGCACAAGCCCTGGACCACCAGAGGAACTCTTTTTGGAGGCAGGGAATCAGAGGTATCATTGTTTCCAGGCTGTGGTAATGCTGAGACCATACACTCTTTAGGTACCATTGAAGTTTTCTCATATGAAGCCTTGCATTTGGGATCAACAGGATGCAAGAAGCCATGTAGCCCAATGTCTGCAGGAATTTCCTTGCAGTGAGCCGAGTTAAAGTAGCCAAGGTCTTGAAAATTGATGCCAGCTGTACTTGTTTTTCTGGAGTAAGGAAGGCCCTTTGTAAGCTTGTGTTTAGAAGAGCACCCAAAAAGATCATTTGTTGAGAGGGGATCAAATGTGACTTTTTTGTGTTCACTGAAAATCCCAGAAGTAGGAGAAGACGCTAAACAAACTGCAGATGTTGAAGTAAAAGATCCTTGCTGTTCGCCTGAATAAGGCAGTCGTCCAGATAGGGGTAAATTTGAATCCCTTGGAGTCTGCAATAAGCTACTACTGGAGCCAGACACTTGGTAAAGACTCTGGGCGCAGTAGATAAGCCAAAGGGCAGTACAGAGAATTGAAAGCGTCTTGAACCCGCCTTGAATCTGAGGTATTTTCTGCATTCCTGTCTGATGGGAATGTGTAAATAGGCTTCCTTCAGGTCCAATGTCACCATCCAAGCATCCTGGGAGAGCATGGGAAGAAGTTGTTGCAGAGTAAGCATCTTGAATTTTGGAATCTCCAGAAAGGTATTTAATACTGAGAGGTCCAGAATAGGTCTCCATGAGTTTTGTTTCCTTGGGACCAGAAATAGTCTTGAGTAAAAAACTTTTCCCATCTCTGGAAGTGGAACAGGTTCTATGGCTCTCATGGCCAATAAAGCGTCCACTTAATTTAAGGCCTCTGACCATTGATGTTTTGGCAGATCCGGCCAACCCGAAGACCTTGCCAGAGTATGAAAGTGGAATTTGTAGCCTCTTAAAATCACGTCTAAAACCCATTTGTCCTGGGTAATACGAGTCCAATTTTGGTAGAAAAGAGAAAGTTTTCTCCGAGAGGGTCTTCCAGGCAAGGAGGACCTGCAGCCCAACGGAGAGAGTCATTGGGTCTGCTTCTTTTGTGATTGAGGTCTGTCTTCTCCCCTTCTAGGTGAAGAAGCAGTCCATTGTCTTGACCTGTAAGAGGCCTGAGCCTGCGCCCGACCTCTGGAGCGTCTATATCTTCCCCTTTGAGGCCTGTCAGACGTGGGAAAGGACCAATTTTTGGAGGGCCAATTTCTAGAAAATCTAGGAGGCTGAACTTGTAAAAAATCTTTGACAGTCTGCATAGATTTTGCTTTTTCTTCCATCTTTTTAATAACCTCCTCAGCCTTGGATCCAAATAAAACATCATGCTGAACAGGGGCATCTAACAGTTTAGCCTTAACCTGCTCAGGTAAATTCTGCTCACGAAGCCAAGCATGTCTCCTGATAACAGTACCAGAGGCTGCGGCCCTGCAAGAAGCTTCCAAGGCATCAAAACCACAATGTAAACTATGTTTGCTAACTTGTTCAGTTGCATGCAATACATCCTGTAATTCCTTGTCCTCTGCACATGCAGGAAAGGTAGAGAGCCTTTGCTTTAAAACAGACAAAAGAAATTGCTGATACTTGAACATGTGAAACTGGCAATTTAAAGCTCTAATAGAAAGAGTAGCAGAAGTGTAAACCTTTTTGCCCCACCTGTCCAAGGCACGAGAATCCTTTTCAGAGGGAATAGGATTTTTAGATGAAGCGGCCTTAGCAGCCCTAGAACCCTGAGAAATGGTTTCAGGATCAGCAGAAGGGTTCTTAAATAAGAATTGATGGGAGTCAGGGACTCTGTAAAATCTATCAGTCTTAGAAGGAGCAGGCGGCAAGGAATCAGAATTCAGGTTAGCTTCAAAAAAAGCATCATCCACAATATCAAGTACAGGAGGAATAGCCAAAGGTCTGTGTTGAGGGAGAAGGAGAAATTCCCTAAGTCTCTTCTTGGAAGCAGAATAATCCTGACCTTCCCAATGAAAATGCTCCCTCATCTCATGTAAGGTTTCCCCAAAAGAGAAATCTTCAGGGGGAGAAGCAGAGGGAATAGAGTCCTCTGCATCAGAATCCTCATAAAGAGGAAAAGAATAATCCTGGTCAGAGGAAGAGACAGAAGACACAGAAGCCTGATCAGATGAATCATAAGGAATATCCCGTCTAGGCCTTTTTTCTGGAGGAGGGTGAGAACCCCTAATCATTGTCAGTAAATCTTCTCTTGTTTGGACCTCGGAGGCCTATCCTTGTCCTTGCGTTTCTTTTGAATTCCGGTTGTCGGTAAAGTATCCGACGACATCCTATAATTGAATCGTCTACCGAAATAATTCAAGGCCCAATCGTACCTACGCTTGACAGTGCGAGAATTAAACCTGGCACAGAACCAACAGCAAGAAACGTCGTGGTCAGGGCCTAAGCAAGGTAGACAGTAAGAGTGGAAATCTTTATGAGGTATTTGTTTTCCACACGATATACAATTATTAACTTTTTCTGACATTGGAGGAGCAAGAAAAAAGTTTCCCCAACGGGGTACTTAGCTTGAGAAGAGAAGTAGAAAACTTCGGACCGACGACAATCAAAGCATGTTGTCCTGAATGCGCCAACCAACGACTTGCGAGCTGCTTTCCACCGCACGGCAAGAAAGACTGGAGAAGATGGTGTCGGCTGTCAGCTTTATACCTCTGCGTTCTGACGTCAGGGTACTTGCTGGTACAGCCGACGCCGGACCCAGACTTTGGAATTCTGGCCGACCTTGGGCTGCCTGCCGGCAGGAACACCCCACAGTTATGACTGCAACAGTGAAACACGAAGAACATCTGCCTCATGTACACTGGCAACTCTCTCCTCTTACCCCCCAGCACTCAGACTTGTTGATGCACTTATATATCCAAATTGGAAGCCACCCACTCTCCAGCCAAGACCAGAATAGCTGGTCAAGAGGAGAAGGTCAACACTTGCACCACACCACATGGAGCACACAGCCCTCCAGAACACACACTAGCATTGCCTTCACATAAAAACACAAACCACATACCCACGTTCACGGAGGCTCTCAATAAAAATCTAACCAAACAGCAGAGACCTCCAAGGCAGAAACGCACTGAACCACCACAACACAGCCACTAATCACAAGACAAATAACTCTCCTAAACAGTGTACCACTCAACCAAAGCCCCTGAAGCAAAACAGCATGCCCAACACACTAGTCATAGGTGACTCGATAGTGAGGCACACTGATGTATCACTCACTAGGTTGAATAAGGAGAAAGCAACAGTCAGCTGCCTGTCAGGTGCCAGGATCCGCCACATAACGCACGCACTCAGGTCCCTCAACAACAGGTACAAATATGACTCTGTCATTGTACATGTGGGTGTGAATGACTGGAGACGTACCTCCCTGGACTACATGAAAAGCGACATGGAGGAGCTCTCGGATTATGCAGCCCAGGCGGGTATGACCCTAGCCCTGAGCAGCATCCTACCATCACCCAGAATGATACCACAGTGCAAGCAGAAAATGATTGATTTCAACAACTGGCTAAGTTTCTGGTGTCATTCTAAGGGGATCCAGTGTCTGTCTGCCTGGGATGACATGACTGACAGACCTTGATGCTTTGCCAGAGATAGTCTTCATCTGTCACCCCTGGGCTTCTGGATACTGGCCAAGGCTCATGCCACCCCTATAGTGGCTTTTTTAGGCAGTGTTCCAAAGACCAAATTACGACTGTAACAGCTACAAACAAATGCAATTTGAGGGTCATGCTACTCAACACTAGAAGTCTAAATCTCAAAATGCACTGGCTCAAAGTACTCCTTAAAATGGAGAACATCGACATTTGTGCTATAACAGAGACCTGGTTCAAGGCAGCAGAAAGCATCCCTGCACTCCCAGGCTACAACTCATTCCACACCTTTTAGCCCCAGAACTTGGACCGAAGCTCCAAAGGCGGTGGTGCTTCTATATTCATAACGGATGCGCACACCTCCAGACTGGTAGCCCAACATAACACATCTGAGATAATTCAGGTGCAGCTAACATTGGGTTAAGACAGAGATTCAGGGTGTAGCCTGGTACAAGGTCCCCAACCATGTCCTCAGATTCACACTTCACATTCCTAAGCACCCTGGAGAATATTAGGGTCCAACCTAACACTTTCATACTGGGCAACTTCAACTACCCCTCCATTAACTGGGAAAACTACTCATGTACCAATACACTTGCCCAGTGCTTTCTGGAATTCATTAATTCCAGTGCCCTAGACCAGCTCGTTCTTACCCCCACTACAGGTAGCAACATCCTTGACCTGGTCATTATTAACATGGGCGACCGTTGCTCTACAACAATAGTCAACTCCTCCCTGGTTAGATCTGATCACAAGCTAATCACCTTGGAAATCCCCCACCCCCCAACAAAGGTAACCACCATGAAAAACTTCTCCAAAGCTAACTTTGGGCTCCTAAAAACAGAGGTGGCTAACTTCACGGCACCCATGCAAATGGATAATAGTTGCATGACCAACAAATCATACACCAATGCACTGTACGAACATGTACACAAATGCGTGGATCTTGCCATACCCAAAGACGCTCTCCTCAAAAAAAAAAAAAGGAAGCCAATCTGGTGGTCCCCTGCCATAAACAAGCTCTACAACAGAAGGAGGAAACTGATGCGGAATAAGGTGAAGTCCCAAGAATGGAAAAACTCCCTTATGAGCCTCAACAAAAGGTTGAGATTCCTCATCAAATCCTCTAAAGCTAGCTATGAAAACAGAATTACAGCAGATAGTAAACACAAGAACAAGGCCTTCTATAATTATGTAAAGAATCTCCATGGCAATACCCAGATTTGCTCTGAGCTACTGCACAATGGTACCTCCTATACCGAGCCAACAGATATTGCAAATATACTGGCGGACAGATTCAGTGCTAACTTTAGCCCCCCCCCCGCCCCAATGACCAATCACAATACCAGTAGAATGCTAGGCACCCAGTATTACTGCTGCACAGGTTAAAACAGCACTGTCCAAAGCCAAGAATACAGCTTCTATGGGAACTGACAGCATCCTTGGCTGTGTTCTACATGAACTACAGACTGAACTGGCACATCACCTGTGTGCCCTGTTCAATCACAACCTCACCTCAGGCTTAGTCCCTACCGAATGGTGCACTGCTACAGTCATCCCTCTCCACAAAGGAGGAGCAACTGCAGACCCGGGGAACTATTTCCCCATTAGCTTGACGAGTCTGATATGCAAAGCTATGGAACACATCTTCATGGGCCTAATAAACAAGGATACAGGTAATTTCCAAACTCTGTATCCCACTCAGTTTGGTTTTGTGAAGGGAAGATCATACCTGCTCAACTTGGTCGAAGGTAAGATGGTTCATACAGCCTACCTTGATCTAGCCAAGGCCTTTAAATACCATTCCCCACTCAGGAATCATAGAAAAACTTACTAAGCTAGGCATCAACCCCTGTATCACTAGGTGGATTGCAAACTGGCTCACAGATAGAACCCACAGTGTGAAAGTAGCTGACTCCAAGTCAGACTGCCGACCAGTCACGAGCGGAGTCCCACAGGGTTCGGTCCTGGGTCCTCTCTTGTTTGGTATCTACTTCTCTGAAGTCCAGGTCAACACGAAGGGACTCTGGCTGACAAAGATTGCAGATGATTGCAAGTTGGGAGCTATTATTAACTCCCCAAGTGATGCTGACATCCTACAAAAAGGCCTCAATGAGACCAAACCAACGACTTGTGTCAGAACCATGGCCTTAAGCTCAATGCCAAAAAGTGTGTCTTCATCCCCTTTGGGGAAAAAACAGTTCCCTTGAATTACCACATTTATGGTAGTCCACTGAACACAGAAGGTGTTATAAGAGATCTGGGAACACAGGTTGACAGCAACCTCTCTTTTGACCACCATATTGCCACTGTGGTCAAAAAGTCCTTCTATGTGGCACATCTCATTGCTAAGGGTTTTTGCATCCAGAAAGAAAGAGGTCATTGTCTCCCTCTACTCTTCCCTCATTAGGCCAATCATCGAGTGCAATGCCCCATTTGGCATGTAGCTCACTAAACATCTGCAGCAACTGGAGAGGCCACAAAAGTACCTCACAAAGAGGATCCTAGGCCTTAAACACGTCCTATATGGACAGACTCAAAAAACTCCAACTATTCTCTGCCTCATATCACCTAATTATAGGCAATCTCTGCTTGACTTACAAAGCCATGTCTGACCCAGCTCTGTTAGAAATGCTACATCTAAAGAAATCCCAATCCCTCTGCACCACACTCTACAGAAACCTCAACCTCATTACCACAATCAACAGAACATGCTGGAGGGACAGGTTCATAACCCAGACACTGCCCATGCTATGGAATAGACTTCCCATGCATGTCAAGCAGAGCACCTCACTGGCTGTCTTCAAGAGAAATCTTGATAAGTGGATGGGAAACAGAAAATTCACCCCGAGGATCACAACAGGGGCTCTACTTGACAGAGGCACTAGGAACTATGGTTGGGTGGCATGATGCCAGGGTAATCCTATGGGCTAGGCTTGCAAAGGCTCCAGGGCCATTAGCCTATTACACACTTATGAACCTATGAACTATATTTTACAATGGTACGTCTAGTTGCATCATTAGGGTTGGGATAAATTTTGACCAAACACACATGAGCTCTCTCAGTACCACATGAGAAACCCTCCTGAAAGTTAAGAACTTGTGGTATCTATGCAATTAGAAATGAGTGCATGTTATCATGTTCCATTTTTGCTTCTATATCATAAATATTGAAGTTATTTCGCCTACTTCTTTTTTCAAGATCTTCCATTTTCTTAGTCAATAATGTATTTTTTCCAACAGAAATAAGTCCAATATTCTTTCACATTCAGTATTCAATCTATATCATCTTTTAATTTCTCCAAAACTTTTGGGTTTCTAATACCATGAAGAGAATGGACCCCCTTCCTAAGTCAAAGTATGATTAAAGTTCATGAAATTAGTATTATTTCAATCTTTGATGTCAGCGAGAAGTGCTTTTCGCAGGACCCGCAATGTCCCCAGCAATGACTCCTTCTGTAATTCATATAGAGTTACATGTATCGGTAACATATTTAAGTACGACTGTAAATTTTTTTCTATAAGACCCATTGCTGGAACTGTCTGGGTATCTTCCTTCCACATTGCCCTCATTTCTGCCTGCAAATCCTGTCATTTTATGACTTTGTGTCTGTACCTAAGACACTGTAGTCACTGGGTGTAGCGATTTCAGTAATCGGTGCTCCTTTTGTCTTCTTTTCCTGGTTCGCTGTATCTGATTTTCTTGCATCTATTTTTTGAACTGTTGGTGAGGGTTGATACCATGTGATATAAACTTCATCATTTTCTATGATGCTTAGTGGTTCACGTTTCCAGTGTTTTTCAGCTACTTCAATATTACGATTGCACAATCTCCAAAGCAACAGTCTTGCCACATTATTATGCTTTTCAGTATACAGTCATTCTGCCATTAGTATATCACAACCAGCACAAGATGTGCAACTGTTTCCAAGTATGTTTTACAAAACCCACATTTGTCTGCTTCTCCCACATGTTCAATGGACTTTGTAAACCAACATGTAAGTAAGTCCACTATCCTTGGTCGCCAATATTAACCTTTCGTCTTTTGGTTTAAATTCGCCATTCCTGCATCTGATCCTACTCAATATCAGGTTGTTGCAAGAGTTTTCTATACTTGCAACTATATTTATGCATTTTATACATTTCTTGCCTTCTTATCTGATTCTTCACTTTATATTCTTTTTTTTTTGTTTGTTTTTTAGCACTTTCAGTTGCTGCCTGATTTTTATCTACTTCTGGTGTGATTTCCATTCCCGCTTGACACTGATATGCTTCTGCTAAACAAAGCACCGAAGTCATCTTAGACTTATTCTCCTCATGTTTCAAAACTTTCACTATGTTTGGGTTTTGTGAGGTCAGCAGATGTGACTACTGTCCCACAATTGCAGATCTATTCATGTAATCAATTTCAAGGAGGCCAATACCTCCTTCAGAATGGAGAACATATAATCTTGGTACACACTGATTTTTATAAATCATTTGATCAGCATGAAGCATCCTTCTTGTTTTCCTGTCCAACCTATCCAACACCTTTTGGGGCCAGTAAATTACTCCAAAACTGTAAGTTAGGACAGGAAGAGCAAATTGGTTTACAGCTTGGACTTTGTTCCTAGATGTCAATGCTGTTTTTAGTATTAATTTAAGTCTTCTAAAATATTCCTTGCCAAGTTTTATTTGCATTTGTTCATGTTGTATTATTGATCCTTCATTGATTCCCAAATATTTAAACACTCCCTCTTGCTCAAGTTCTTTTATATCATATTCCTGTTCCAAACTGATATTTTCTTTGTGCTGCAGCTTGCCTGCTTTAAAGGTTGCTTTTGCACATTTATCAAGCCCAAATGACATTCTTATATCATCTGAAAGCTTTTCAACCACTTGCAGTTTTGCTTTCAGTTCCTCATCTGATGAACTAAACAGTTTTAAATCATCTACAAAAAGAAAACGAGAAATCCTTCCACTTTGTTGTTTTCTGGGGGCCAAATTATAGCCATGACCTATAGTCTGTTAAGTAAATAGCTTGATGGGTTAAGGGCAACACAAAACAGCAGCGGTGACAGAACCACCCCAGAATATCCCCTTTTGAATTTTTATCCCTGGAATAATAATTTGCCCTTTAGCATGGCTTAACTATAAAGTGGTTTGTCGCTGTTTCATGGTTGCTGTAAGGTAATCAATCAGTGCAGAGTGTATCTTATATATTTTTAAGCACTCTTTTATCCATGAATGTGGGATACAACACTGTCACCGAAAGTAGTTTTGACAACACATTTTTGTTGAAATAGCATGCACCAAAAATGGCGTCACTAGAATGACATGTTCCCCAAAATCCATTTACTGAATGAATGCAGACGTCTTGAAGGGCAATTGGTAACAATCTTTATACTATGCCCTATGACATTGTAAGTTACTTTTATTGCAAATATTCATGGAAAACGGCCTCCAATAAAACAGTAAATTACACCGTGATGACTGATTGCAGCCCTATCAAAATGAAGGTCCAGTGTAGCATATCAGTCATTTGATTGTTCTAGTCATTGTCCTAACAGTGGTTTTAGAAAGAAATGCCAACTAGTCATTAGACATATCACTTACTACCACTGAATTTTACACTGCAAATTGTGAGAGTGCAGATAATAAGCAGTACGTAGTAAACAGGTCTGTACTTGGAGTGCCACCAGCCAGGAGAAACAATGCTTTGCTTGCAAGTAAATTGATCAGTACAAAACACACTGTAATTCTCAACTGAGGTGCACTCAGATCGTATAGGGTTACCACCTGTCCCACTTTGCGAGGGACAGTCCCTCTTTGGGCAGTTGTGTCCTGCAAAAAAATTGAAAAAATGGCAAATGCCCTGAGATTTTAGGACAAACATATTTCCTATATTTTCTTTAATACTTGCATAAAACAGTTATTTTGTATCTGAAACACCTAAATGTTATAAGGAACAGAATAAGCAACTCAAATGCTACAAGACTAAGCTTTTATTTTGGCAAAAAAGTGAAGTTCTGTTCTTTGTACTGGCCGTGGGTATGTTTTGCCTTGCAAAATCTGACGTTTCTACAAAAAATGTCCCACTTTGGGCATTTGAAAAGGTGGCAACCCTAAGATCTTATAGAAACACAAAGAAAAAGTTAGTGAAGCTAATTAAAATGGAAGGGGTGGGCAGGAAATGGTGATGAAAAGGCAATGTTGGAAAATTAAAATCACTTCTAGTATCTTTGGAAACAGATTCTGATGAGAAATACAATCTGTATAGAACACTGAGTCTGTCAATTTCCCAGTATGACATAAAGCTACAGATCATTTTAAAACAACCTTATTTCCTCCACCTTCACGTGAACGTCATTTTATCCCTGGCATGTATTATTATTATGCCATGTCACAGTTTTTAACTCTGGAACACTTTAATAAAGGCTGCCCCAATCTTCTACCACTTTTTCTGTGAAAAAACAATCCATGCATTTCCACTGGAACATTCATCATAAATTGTGTTCTGTTATTTTACTATATCACTTTTTTTTTTTCAGAAATGGCACACACACCCAGCACTTCTCAATGGTGGTGACAAATGGAACCCTTGGTGTGGTCCAGGAGACCTGGGTTCAGTTACCTACCCCTGTACTGGAGGAGCCAGGCAGGAAGGCAGATGGAGCATGGCCTGGTCATTGCTCACAGGGGGAGGTAGGTAGGAGTAGAGAATGTTTGCGAAACCTGTAGGAAAGTACGATTTCTCTACTGGAAGACCAAGGAAGGGTTGATGGTGAAGAGGTGGAGCTTGCTGGCATCCTCCCTTGCAGAAACGAGTGACAACCAGTGTGGACAACTGTTTGTATATCCCCCTTCAGTTCTGAAAGCTGTGTACCCATAAGAAATGCAGGACTGAGCAGAAAACCCTCAAATCAGCCCAAATGGCTGTCAAAATGGCTGCCTCTCCCTGTCAGCCTTCTCCCCATTGATAGGGAACAAATGGGTCAATTGGCAAGGAGGGGTCTGATAGTCAACAGGTAGCAATGGGGGCAATGAATATAAAAAATAGCACTCACACTTGAACTCTGAAATTCGACTGAAGCACTTGAATGTTCTTGCCATACTTACTGTTCAGTTTATGTGTGTTTTATCTAGTGGTCGGTGAAGAACTAGTGCAGACTTCAGTACTTTTGGCCTTCTGATATGAGGATCTATGATGTTTATGGTTAGATATATGGGGCTCAAACAAGCTAAATGCACCTATAAGCCTGAGGACCAGTTGATTCACAGATTGTTTCTCACCCACTGGATCACATTTTATTTAACTTGTCTTATATGGTCTCACTTGGCACAGTGGTTGAAGGTTAAATAAACTGTCAATTAACAGACACATAACCTAGCAGAACTTGAACCTGCAAACTTCTCATTTCTAACCAGAGCTCTGACCATGAAACCACACTGCCTCATTGAGTTATTTTACTTCTCAATCACACTTCCTCTTAATCATACTTAACTTGTAAAGTACAACGGTATGCAAATCTATTTTCCTGATCCTCTGCTATTTTAAGGCATTTTATTTTCAGATCATATTGCTTATGAAACTAGATTTGTTGTCGTATCACAAATATATTTTATATCTTCATTACAGCAGCCTGTCTAGATGCTTCAGTTTGCAGAGTACATTGCCTTATAAAAGTATTTCATGCAGCAAAAAAAATTAAATTCCTAAAGTGTATTATAAATATTACAGTCCCCTTGAAACAAATAATTTCATAATCCTTTCTACATCATGTTTCCTAAAATGCACGTGTTTTGTAAATTTTCAGATAAATAAATATGATTTTACAAATTGCCTTTAACCTGTATATATGGGTTAAGCTTTTGTACTTTATATATTCGAAACAGACACTTCAGCTCAGTTCTCAGAACCATGAGGCCTTCAAGCAAAGAGTAAGAAATTTAGCATAATACATTAATCATAATTTATTATTATGATGCAACACCTCATTTATAAATCCTATTTGCCTTTTCAAGAAGGCAGAAAATGTACTAGTCATAATGGCAGTTATTATACACTTAAAGGCACACATAAACACACACTGATGGATCAATGGCTGGTTAGACAAGCAGACATATGGATGGATAGACAGATGCACAGACAGATGTGTAAATGTCTGTGCATGTGTTTGTAAGTAACACATACTCACATGTGTGGTTTTAAGCCTAAAAAGGGAACAAGAATTACTGGAGGAGGGTATATTTGACAGAGTACCGAAATCTCCAGCTGGTGTACCAGCACCGTTGCTGCAGAGTTGTTGTAAGGGAAGGAAAGCTCCAGTCTATAACTTTTACTTTTCATGTATGATATCACTTAAGAAAAAGACAAAGCTGACATTCTGTAGAACAGTAGCTTTAAGTTCATAAATGATAACATTTATGTTTCTGGCACTATAACAGAACAGAAAAAGATTCATTAGGCCACAAGGATGTCCAGAATCACCCATATGGATACCCCTCATTAAGTAGTCTACATTCTAAACTGAAAAAAAAGTTAATTAGTTACTGAACACAATTGTAAAATTACACCACATACTTCCTAATCAATATTTAATGCATAAAATGACTAGCTGATAATGTTTCTTCTAACTACTGAAAGTACAGTCTAAACCAGTAGTAGTACAAATATCCCCCCAAAAAAGTTGTTCAAACATATTGCAGATTGTTTTGTTTTTGTTGTATTAATCTACTGCAATTCACTATAAAGAAATATTAATGTGGCATCTCTAGTAAAAACCAACATGTGACATTCTGTGTTTACAGATCAACCAGCATTCTTAGCGTTCTATCTCTGAAGTGCTACGCAATAAATACCCCAGATTACTTCATGAAAAATAGATGCTATGATGGTTCTAAAAAATAGAATTTATAATCTTCAGTGTTTGGCTTGGCTAGATACATTTATCTGCCTTCCTAACTAGGAATATCAGTAATGTATTCTAGAATATGGACATTCTCTAATTTAAAATAATGATTAAGAATGGTGTCCTTGTTTATATGTATACTTCCAAGGCACTCTACTCAGGATGTTGCTTATATTAGCCTGACAACTTTGGCTGTCACAACATAATTGTTTCAGGACTGTTTCCAGTGTGCTTACTTTCCAGGTGTTTATTAATGAATTCACACTGAATTCACCACAGCAGTGCTAGAATAAAGCCTCACAACTATCAGTACAACTGCATACTTGTGGGGGGGGCCCCGATTCTGAAGTCCAGGCATTGATAGGGGACTGTTTTTGGTCATGCATTTAAATCGCATCTCTCTTTACCCAATACATAGCTAGTGTGCCCCTCCACACTTTATTAACTTTGCATTGGAAAAGCTCACCCTTCCTCCTTTTGAGCCAGCTGCCACTGCAGATTTAAAATTCCCCTCTTGGAAAGCCCGCTTTCCTTTTAGCAATCACTTCAGCAAGAAAGGTATCTGAATGAATTACAGTCCCTCATGGCAGTGGAACCTTTCATCATTCATGTGGACAGGGTGTCCCTCAGGACCAGTCCCTCCTTCATGCCCAAGGTGGTATCCAGTGTAACCCTTAATCAGTCCATTCATTTGACAACCTTCTTTCCTAACCCACAGAACAAAGGGGAACGGATACTGCACTCCTTAGACGTGCACAGACAACTTAGATTCTACTTGGACAGGACTAAACCTCAAAGGAAGTCTGACCAACTGCTGGTGGCATTTGCTACAGGGGCATAGGGGGAAAGGTATTTCAAAGCAAACATTTCCAAATGGGTAGGCCATTGCATTCATTTCTGCTACAAGCACCATGGAAATCCTATTCCACAGGGGATCAGACCCCACTCGAGCAGGGCTGCATCTTACCTCTACAGGATGCTCTAATGCTTATTGGCCCCTGGATTTCCTCTACACCTATTCCTCTCTTCCTTTGATGCCAAAGTTACAGAACGCAAGAAGGCTGAAGAGCTCAGTCATCCTCATTGCCCCCTTCTGGCCTCAACAGTTTTGGTTCCCCTTCCTCTGGTCTCACTTGAAATATCCTCCATGGATACTGGAACCCACTCAGGGCCTCCTATGTCATTCATCAAGAATCCAACATCCCAATCTCCACACCCCCAAACTGATAGCATGGTTTCTTCACTTCCAGTGATTGTCAGATGGTCCAGGCTTGCTGCCCCACTCTGTGACATTACCATAGTCTCTCAAAGTGAACAAAAAAATAATCCTTGTTTTCCCGCCTTCCTCAACTAGTTTAGACCAGTTTACAGGCATTGCTGTATTCTGGGCTGTGGTGTAGTTCCTGTGTTGTCCATTACCTTACTTGGATAGAAGAAAGTTTCTTTGCTCACCAGTGGGAGTGGGGAGCCTTGAGCAGCCTACCTGTCCTTGGGGGAAGTGATCTCAGCACAAGAAGCTGTAGTAATTGGTTGTTTTGGACCATTTCTAGCTCTTTTGTAGTTCACTGTTTAAAATCCACCTCTGGGCGTTTTTTTTCTGGCTATACTGCTCAGACAAGCTCCACGTGGGTTTACAGAGTGGTCCTAGCAGCTCAGAAAAGCGACTACCTTCTGGATTTAAGTATCTTTGCTTTTTTTTCACTTGAAATAGCTTCTGTAGCTTACCTTGAACTAGCCTGAACTATTTTTTAACTGATTGCTGCATTATTTTAAAATGTGCACTTAGTTACATTTTAGTCGAATTTGATCGAAAGTTTGCTTGTTTGTTTAATTTAACTGTGGAGGCTGCCCACTAAAGTGTGCTAGCCTGTGTAACTAATTTATCACCGTTTCTGCATTTTCTGTGTGTTTCTACCAAAAAAACAAAAAATAATCCTTGTTTTCCCGCCTTCCTCGACTAGTTTAGACCAGTTTACAGGCATTGCTGTATTCTGGGCTGTGGTGTAGTTCCTGTGTTGTCCATTACCATACTTGGATAGAAGGAAGTTTCTTTGCTCACCAGTGGGAGTGGGGAACCTTGAGCAGCCTACCTATCCTTGGGGGAAGTGACCTCAGCACAAGACGCTGTAGTAATTGGTTGTTTTGGACCATTTCTAGCGCTTTTGCAGTTCACTGTTTAAAATCCGCGTTTGCACGGCTTTGCGTGGTCGTGCGCATAGCGCAGCGCCGGTTAAACTTTTTCTGTCTCCGTCAAGTCTGCTCTTCAAATTTTCCCTTAAGGAAGCTCTACTCTTAGTATAACCAGACTACACACTGTATTATAAGCCTAGCACTTGTTCTCAATACTTCTCTACTAAGTAAGCACTCTCGTACTAAGTAAAGCACTACATCTACTTACCACCCCTGTGAATATCCACTTCCCTTAAAGGTATATATTTTTTTTGTTTTTCTTTTTTTTCTCTATTTTTGTATATTGATGTATATCTTGACATTGTTTAGTAGTATGTAGTGGAGCTTTTCTCCCCGGGCCTCCACTGAAAATGGACATATATCCAGTTGGACTAGCCCGGTAAACAAATGTAAAATAAAATAAAATAAATAAAATAAGTATACCACTCCCTTATACTGTTCTAGCATGTCGAGTGGTAGATTACTGGCGTCGTCTTCAGTTCAGCTGGTCAATCTGGGTATCTTGAGACAATGCTACAATTGTCTCATGTACACAGACAACCCTCTCCTCCTCCCAACAAACACAAATACATGTGAGAGATGCAACTATATAGCCAAACTGGAGGCTGAACTCTCAACTCAGGGCTGGCATGACCAGACAGGAGGAGAAGGCAACCACACACACAACATTCCCAGTCCCACATAGACCTACCACAACTGCAAACCAAACACATAAAAACACAAAGACATACTCGGAGGCTCTAATAAAAAACTTACCAAAACAACAGAGGCTCCCAAAGCAGACATCCAAAAATCCACCACCTCAAAACAAAACACATGCAACACATACTTCAATAAATCAGTGTGTAGACCAATCGCAGCCCTTAAGGCCAAACACCTTGCTTGATACACTATTACAGGTGACTCCATAGTCAGACACACTGATGTCCCACTGACCAGGCTGAACAAGGAGAAGGTGACTGTGAGCTGTCTATCAGGAGCTAGGATCCGCCACATAACACACGCACTCAGGTCACTCCAAAGCACGTACAAATATGACTCCGTCATTGTCCATGCTAGTGTGAATGACCTGAGACATACCTCCCTGGACTACATGAAAAGAGACATAGAGGAGCTCTCCGATTATGTAGCCCAGGCTGGTATGACCCTGACCCTGAGCAGCATCTTGCCCTCACCAAGAATGATACCACAATACAAAGACAAGATGATCAGCTTTAACAATTGGCTCAAGTACTGGTGTCATTCTAAGGGGATCCAATGTCTGTCTGCCTGGGATGATATGTTGGACAAGCCACTCTGCTTCGCAAGGGATGGCTTACACCTGTCACCACTGGGCTTCCGGATATTGGCTAAGGCTCTTGCCACCCCCATAGTGCCATTTTTAGGCAAGGCTCAAAAGACAAACCCACCTCCTTAGAAAACAAAAATGGAAAAAAACTAAGGATAATGCTGCTCAACGCCAGAAGTCTAAATCTCAAGATGTGGGCACTTGATGCAATCCTCAGCATGGAGAACATCGACGTCCGTGCAGTAACTGAAACCTGGTTCAAGGCTCCTGAGAGCACCCCAGCGCTACCAGGCTATACCTCGTATCATGCTTTTCGGCCCCAAAACCCGGGCTGAACCACAAAGGGAGGGGGAGTGTCAATATTCATAAAGGACACCCACACCTCCAGGTTAGTAGCAACACATGAAGCATCAGAGACCATACAGGTGCAACTAACCATAGGCAAAACTGCTATACAACTGGTAGCATGTTACAGACCACCCTCCCAATCTCAAGAACCCCACTCAGCCTTCCTGAAGACATTGGCGGATATGAATGTATCACAAAATACCATCATACTGGGAGACTTCAACTACCCAAACGTAGATTAGGTATATTATTCTAGCCCTAATACCCTAGCCCAAAGGTTCCTGGAATTCATAAATTCAAATGCACTGGAACAACTAGTCACCTCTCCCACTAGGGGAGATAATATACTATATAATATACCAATATATATACCAATCAGGATCTGATGGACATGCTCCACCTCAAAAAATCCAAATCCATCAGGACCACGAGAGCTAAAGACTTAACCTCGGCACAAGTATGAATAGGACATGCTGGAAGGATAGATTCATAACCCAGAGGCTTCCCATGCTTTGGAAAAGGATCCCAGTTCGTATTAGGCAGAGCCCCTCACTGACTCTCTTCAAGAGAAATCTTGATGAGTGGATGGGAGATCGTAAGTTTACCCCAGGGGTCACATCTGTGTCACTGCTAGACAGGGGCACAGTAAACTAATTCTATTATATAAGGGGACCTTCATTGTGTCAACTACTAGACAGAGGCACAGTATTCTAGATTTATTCTGTACATTTTTGTACCATTTCATGGGGTGGCAAAAGCCACATCACTATGGCTAGGCTTACAAATGCCCCAGGGCAGATAGCCTAGTACTATACTATGAAACTATGAAACTATGAATGCCTTTGCAAGTCATATAAAATCTAGTGCTACGTTCAGTCACATTTAAATGTACCTTGCCCAGACTCTGAATACTTACTTTGTTACTCATCCTGGTCCCTACTCATATGTATGTATACAGCTGTAAACTTTCTGACTGCCCTGTATAACTCAGATAGTACCTGTTATTGGTTCATCATTACTGTTGCTTGTTGCATCACTATATTCTCAACACAGACTGGCTTCATGGCATATATTTGGCATCTTCTGAGTGGCTTCTGAAGTTAAATATGTATTTTTATTATGCCTGCCTAGATATAAACATAAATGAAAAAAAACACAAATGCATTTGTCATGTACATATCAGTAATATAGGTACATGTGTATATGCCCAGGTGTATGACATTGCTTTGAATGTCATAAAGTTGATGTACACATATCTGAACACAAATGGTCAATCATGTCAACACTGAAAAGGGAAAAACAACAAAGAAGCAGCATCTTTTTTGGAGGGGGGTAAGACCCCTGTGTTACAAATCTCTAATATAGTATGTATTTTAACACAATGAAAAAAAGAGTACAGCTGATTGGAAATTCATTAAAACTACATAGCCTTAATTTCCTAAGCTGAGATTTCTTCATTTTTGAACAGTTTAGTATGGTTTGGCATTACCACAACTTCCATCAGGCAAAATATGGAACACTATACTCTCTCTCATAAGGTGGTGCATCCTCATCAAAAACCCCTTTTTCCACATTTTCTATGCAAGGTCAGGGTGTTGCATCAACTGTAATGAGCTCTCTTGATAAAATTCCACTCTCCTACCTTCTTCAACAGTCATGCCTGACTCTCACAGGTCTTCTCTCACACCATCCATCTATCTCTTTGCTGGATGCCCTTCCTTTCACTTGCTCTCCACCTTTCTGTCCCACACCTTCTTTACCAGATTGTCTTATGCTTTTGTGTACATGTGCCTGAATCACCACAATCTGTTCTCTTTGATCTTCTCTGCAATTGGTGTCTCTTTGAGTTCTATTCTGATGTCCTCATCTCTTCATCTGCCTCACAGTGTGCATCCTACCACCCATCTCAGACACTTCATCTCCATCCCCTGTAGCTTCCTCAAACTGCTATGCCTTTACTGCCCAGGTTTCTGCACCATGCAGTACTATTGATTGCACCATTTTGAGCACCTTACTTTCAGCTTATTTGGTATTCTTCTGTCATACACTAGACTGTGCCAGTTGGCTACAGACTCTCTGAATCTAGCTCTGACCTCCTCATTCAGACTTAGCTTCTCCTAAACTACTCCTCCCAAATATTTGAAGCTATTATGCTTAACCTCTTCCATTATTTTTTCTTCTCTCTCAAATTCTCTGCTACTTCTAATTTCCCCTATTTGCTGCCATTATAGTTGTCTTATCTGTACTCATTTTCATCCCATGTGTATTGATATGAAGCTTATCTAACCAGAGCTTGGGAAGAATTTATTTTCCCCCAAATTCTTCATTGCACCAGAGATATAAACAACTCCTTAACCATTTCTGATATCTGACATATTTTGTTTAAATGTAAGTTTATTATGTGTTGTTGTTTCCGAATTTCTAATTTACAAGGCTATGTTTAGTGGTTGTCTATATTTTAATCAAAGCCAATAAGCTGCTGTAATTATGGCAGGTATGCATTTTTCTAACCTTTCTAGTAGCAGTCCTACATTTGCAGAAGATGCATCCTGAGCAAGTCACTTAACCAGGCAGTGATCCCTGGACACCCCCTGAAAAGAGGTAATTCTGTGCAGTGAACTTACCTGATTAACAAATGTGTGAAGTTTTTTGGAACCTTTCTCTACCTTCAAAGGAAATCCTCATTAATGCAGATAATAATTAAATGCATAGATGGGAACATAGGCAATTTTGCTTTCTCCATTCCCTAACCTACCCCCATTCCCACCCATGTTTCTCTACGTTTAGGCTTACGGTTGCCTCACGCATGTCCTTATACCAAACAATAATGACTATTATATTCCATAGAAAATACAACAGTCCCACCTTTATATTAGCATTGAGCCAATAACTTCTCCAGATCTTTTCAGCTGGCAATCTCTACCCTTTCCTTTGCTTCATTTGTCTGTCAGTCAATACATGCATCTTCCATCACTCATACAGATCTTCTATTCTCTGACATGATAATTACCAATGTACTCTTAGTATCAATCGTATCATTTTTCAC
This sequence comes from Protopterus annectens, assembly GCF_019279795.1. Lineage (NCBI taxonomy): Eukaryota > Metazoa > Chordata > Ceratodontiformes > Protopteridae > Protopterus > Protopterus annectens. The sequence goes on from NC_056747.1 coordinate 143,774,680, forward strand.
CTTTATAACATCCCCTCAATCTAAACTACAAGGTTACCATATCAGCCCTGTTAATTCCTACATATTATTAATAGTTAACACTTTTAATACCATTTGACTGTGTGCATCGGAATGGTTCCTTCTGCAAAGTCTAGTAGCTTTAACTGATGAATACTGCTTTAATTTTTGCTTAGAATCAGGTCATTTAATGAAAATGAAAATCAGCTTCTAAGTTAATAAATATGTCATTCCCAAACAAATTAAACTATGTTTATCCAAATCATAATTCCTGATCTAAACCAATCTACTGTCAAACAAATTGTAAAATAATTATTATCCAAGTCCTGGCTCTGTTCCAGTTCTTCTCTTGGCTAAAATCTCCACTTCACTAATATTATAGTCATGTTAAGACAGAGGTGAAGTTAACATACTCTTCTATTTCTGCTCTATCACCCCCATGCCTACTCTGTCAACTTTGCCCTGATCTTTCCTTTTATTTCAACCTCTTCTACTCAGCATATATACTTATATTCTGCTACCTAGCATATACTAGTACCACAATATATATACTGCAATTTTTTGGTAATCTCTGCTGACTATATTTTATTTTTTATTTTTTGGTAATCTATGTTTGGCTATTTTCAAAACTGTATTTTTTGTGGAGCTTTTCTCCCAGAGACTCTGCTGAAAATTGGTTCTATCAACTCAGTCAGATTTTCCTGGTAAGAAGGGTCAATAAATAAATAAATTGTGGGACTAATTATACTTAAAGTGTGCTATATTGACTCTGAAGATAGCATTTGTAGGACACATTTTTCTATACTATCCAACACTGGTTTAATATTTTCATAAGTATTTAAGCATAATGGCACTTATCTGTGTGGAGGGACAACAGGTTTTTTTTAAACTATGACTTGTCTAAGTAATAAAATGAAAATAACAGAATTCACAATGAAATAGGAAACAATATAAAAATGTGTCCCTAACTGGAAGTGGTCTTTGAGATAGCTAGGCTATTTTAAGGAATCCTATTCTTCTCAGCTTTCAATGAATAGTTTTGGGATGATGACAGGCTTGATAAATAAACATTTCATAAATTCTAAAATAACTGAAGACCATTGCTGAAGAAATATAAACTTAATGTGAATTTTGATAACATCCATAGAAACTGCACCTAACACACACACACACACACACACACACACACACACATTACAATGCAAAAAGATAACAGTAGTGCTCACAAATTTAAAACTGCCCAACCTACTTTACATGCCCATGCCTACTTTAAGGATGGACTAGATCTCTAGCGGTCTCATACTGATAGATATTCCTTTATGCATGCACTTACCTGCATAATAATTGTTCAAATAATAGAACCATCACAGACAGTAATGAAACATGAGAAATAAAAAATGCAAAATGAATAAATCAATCAAAATAGAGACTACTTTTCAACTTGTTAGGAAAACACAAAGAATTCAGTGTAAAATTTGTCAAACTGAGTCACTGCACTTGGAGTTGCATACTACTAACAAACTGGCAGGTAACTCATTAAATTCCATAGCCTGATATTAAGTTTAAGTAATTATTAGATCCATTTTGGCTTTGGTTATTTTCTTAGTGAATATGTTAATAAAATAGTTATAGTTAAAAAAAAAAAAAAACTGGAAAGATCAAAATCCTCCTGTCTTAAGACATCCTTTTAAACTAATTCCATTTCTGAATATCTTTATAATAAAGAAATTTCCTACACTGAACACGATTGTGAAATAATCATTCTTGCACACTGCCAAACGAACAATAATACCATGTTTCTGTTCCTTCAATAAAGTCTTATTTTCTTAATTTCAAACTTGTGTCTTCTTTATCTCTGTGATCTTGGAATATATGTGAATATTCGTGTGTGTGTGTGTGTGTGTGTGTGTATGTGTGTCTGTGGTTTACTATCATATATTCGACAGTCAAAATAAATTCCTACCTTAAATATTGACTAAGAAGTTCGACTTGGAATGTCGAGAAGGTCAGAATGTCGCAAACACACTTCCTGCTGCGAAGTTGACCTTTCCTGACATCCAAAGACTGCAGTCTGACACTGCACATCACGTGAAGTGACAATTTTTGCAGAGGGCAAGCCTCTACAACATCCCCTGCAAATTATATATTCCAACTCTGAGATCGCACTACAGTGGGGAAAAAGGTACATTCCCCGATCCCCACTGTACCACGATCTCTAGTTATAAGATCAACCTCATATGTGGGACTCGCACGATGAAGGAAGGTTCAGCAACAGGGGATTCAGTCAACCCTATTTCGACATCCAGTGGTCGCCAAACCTTCACTCGAAATTGTGATTGTAGACATATATACACACACATTTTATATATATATATATATATATATATATATATATACATACGGATCTACTTCAGAAGCTGAAGTTTTGAAACTTTGCACGTTTTGAATGGAGATCACCGTACAGTGCAGAACAGGATATTTACCGTTTTCATCACTGTAGTGCAATCTCAAAGTTGGCATATTTATTTAGCAGGGGGTGTGGGGGAAATGCAGTGGACTTGCCCCCCCCCCCCCCCAAACAAGGTAACCAAAATTTTTTTTTTTCTTCGAAGTTTCAAAACTTTGATCTTCTGGTCTCGGCCGTTTGAAGTTCAAAGTTTTGAAACTTTGAGCTTTAGAACTAGATCCATAGATAGATAGATAGACAGATAGATAGATATGTATGTACAAATATACCTAAATAAGACTTAATTCAACAGAAAATTAACATTAAATCAAGTTCAGTTTAGCCTGTTTAACTAAGTGCAGATTTTTCAGTCATCTAGATATTTTCTTCCCACATTGTTTTATTTTCTCTTTATTTCTAAAGATATCACCAAATTGTCAGCAAATGATTCTAGCAAACGTCATATTTCTTTATTTCTTGTACTTTTTCCAATAAATCTAAGATCGGTATTCATAGAAATAACTGCAATTATTCTTCCAGTCACAATTTCCATACTAACCATTAATAACTGCCCAAGTTTTTGCCACTTTTTATATATCAGACCAGAAAATATTAAAATCTCACTATCAATATCTTGTTGACATTATTATACTAAGCTTTTAATGAATCAATCAGTTTCTCATACTGTTCACTTAACCTATTACATATAAATTGTACTGGTTCAAAAAGCCTATCCAGTTCTACTGTATTTCTTGTTGTTGTGTCTTTCGGCTTTTCCCGGTTAGGGGTCGCCACAGCGGAACTCCAGTCCGCTAATGATTGGCAGTAGATTTTTACGTGCCGAGTTGCTGGCCCTGACGCACAACCTTCAACGAAGGTACGCCCATTCATGCATGTCTCCACAGATAAGATGCTCTAGCTGAGAATCGAACAGGACAACGTCTTACTGTGAGGCGACAACGCTACTGCAGCACCACCACCGCAGTTCTACTGTGTTTCTTGTATTTAACTTAAAATGTTTCTTAATATAGCTCAGCTGCAGTACTGTAACAATTTTCAGCAAGTATTTTAGCATTGAACAGAAATTGCCTGTTCAGTATGATCATTGGATTATCAGGATTCAGACATGAATGCACCAGCAAGGTTATTTATATATGCGCCCATTCACTAAGCAATTTACTCTTGTTGTATAAAGAATAAATGTTGATGTGAAACAAAGTAATGTTTGTCTAACCAATCATTGCCATCAAATCCTGTATCACTAACTTTCCAGCCTAATGTATTCTTCTCACAAACTTCCATTTCTGCATCTGTATGACTGACATTTCTTTTAACTGACACTCAAATGCACATATCCTTCTGCTCACTTTATTCCTCAGCTGGTTCCATGTGGTCAGATGACATACAAATACCATTTGCAATTTTGTGGTCCTATCCCCAGACAAGCAAAGCAATTTTAATAGTGTAAAACATCAAGTACAGAGATCACACTACAGAATACAAAGTGCCATACATTTTCACTGGATTTTTCCTATCTCGAATATTGCTCTGCTTACTTTTATTTTATTTATCCTTTGTTTACCGGGTTAATGCCACTAGGCTAGTGGCCTCTTTTCAGGAAAGACACAAGATGGTATTTATACTACTAGGGGATATTAGACCAGGGCATAAGGAAACTTGTCTGCTTTTTTCAACAGGTCCCATGGAATCTTTTACATCCACCTGAGCATAAAAAAACACACGAAAAACAAGAGGATTGAGGGAGGGAGTGGCTACTGTAGCAGCGATCATTCAAAAATCCACTGAAATGGTATGTTTACTTATACAACTTCACTATGTTCATCATATTGATCACTGCTGCAGTAGCTTTAGCTATATGAGAAGATTACCATACCTTAAAATAACTGAGAGGAAGGCTCCACGACCTCCTGGCTAATGGTCTTACAAAGCCTGTCCTAGACCTGGAGAAAGAATCTAATGCTTTGTAAAAGTATGCACAGAGGACCAAATTGCAACTTCTAGAATACTTCTGGAATCCAACACTTTTTAAAAAGTCCATAGTAGAAGCCAAGGCCCTGGTAGAGTGAGCCTTGCCCCTGACAAAGGTCTGTTGTGGTGGGAATAACAAAAGGTAATAAGCCTGAGACAACCATTTGGAAATAGACTGCCTTGACAAAGATCATACCTTCTTTCAGAAGTTCTAAAAGGCTTTATTCTTTCAAGACAGTACCAGAGTTGTCTGTAGACATGCAAGGTAGGAAGTATCCTTTCTCCTTCATTTTTTGGTTCTGGGAAGAAAAAAGGAGATGGATAGATTGGCTTAAGATAAACTTGGATACCACTTTAGAAATAAAAGGATTAGTTCTCAAATAATCCATATTTCTGTGGATAATGAGATAAGGCTGACCCACCCTAAGAGGTAGCAACTCAGATACTCTTCTTACAAAGGTCAGAGAAATCAGCAAAATTGTTGTCTATGTTAAGAACCTCAAGTTAGCCAGATGAGCTTGTTCAAATGGAACAAGTGTTAGCTTCTCTAACACAAAATTAAGATCCCAAGAAGGAGCCACTGGTTTTCTAAGAGGCTTCTTATGTAGATCCCCATTCAAATACACTTTCACATGGACATGCATTGAAAGAGGGAGGATCCATGTGCAGACATGCTGAAATGGACAACAAATAAACTTAATGGAGGAGTAAAAAATTCATAGGATAGTAACTCATAAATTCTGTAAAACCAGAGAAACACTAATTCTAAATCACCGCTGGTTCTTTTGTTGGCATCAACTAGAAAACATTTTCCATTTATACAATATACAATTTTCTAGTGGCAGGCTTTTTTGTCTCCATTAATACATGCTACACATCCTCAAGAACAGGTGCCTAAAAGATATTAAGACTCTGTCATTCATGCAGGCAGTTACAGTTGTTGGGGGGTTGGGATGTATAAAACATCCCTGATCTTGTGTAAGTAAACCCAATCTGTGTTGAATCTTGTGTTAATTACCCCTGGTCAATTCCAAAAGAAGGGAGAACTACTGCTGCCTGGGCCAGAAGGGAGTCACCACAATGATCTTTGTTGAGTCCTTCTGAATTTTCAGAAGTACACTAGAAATCAGAAGAAAAAGTGGAAAAACATACAGGAACATTCCTGTACATGAAAATGAAAAGGCATCTGCCTTCCAGGTCTTCTTACAAGGAGCGCAGGAGCAGACTTTTGCCAGTTAATTGTTTAGAGGGGAGGCAAAGTGGTCTACCGAAGAAATTCTCCACAGGCAGATCAAAACTCTGAAGATCACCTGTTTTTGAGTTTACATTCATGAGGGTCTGCCCTGGTCCTGCTCATATTGCCTGACACACAATTTTGCTCTAATTTAATTCTGTACTGGGGGGCTATGATTTGTTTATGTACATCACTGCAGTATTGTCTGTAAACACTTGAAGAGGTCCTGGGATCACAGATGATTCAGAAAGTTGAGATATACAAGAGTTAACATATTTTATGTTTGTGTGTTTTGGCCTGTCATATATTTTGCTTGGTAATTTTTCTCCTAAAGACCCTGCATTTTTATTTCCATCGACACTGCTCCTCAAGCAAAGTCTGAGGTGACCGTTGTGACTGATTTGGAGCAAGAGGGGAGAATGGGAGATCTGGATTCTGAGAAATCTGATTTCCCTTTTTACAAATCCTAGAACTGGAAATTGAAAAAACAATGTGTACTGATGCTGAGACCAAAGACATTTCAGATACCACTGTATCTTCCTCATGTGGAGACTTGTAAGAGGTGTCACTGATGCCATGAGACACAGAATCCTGAGGTATTCCCTCAACAAGATGGAAGTGCGAGTGGAAAACCTCTGGAATAGTTCTAAATAATAGTTCCCTGTGGAAGAAAAGCGTTTTGTACTGAGGTGTCTTGCAGTCACCTCAAAAACACAATCCCATGAGATGTTGCCAGAAAAGGCTTTTCAGTGTTCTCTTGGAATCCAAGCCTGGGTAGAGGATCCCTTACATGCAAAAATATGCAAGTTATCCAAATATGAAAAAATGTGGATACTCTGTACCATGAAATGGGCTATCACAGGATCTAGCCATTTTCTGAACACTTGTGGATCAGTGGATAGCCCAGAGGATAAGACACAGAACTGGTAATATGATCCAGACTCACAAAATCTAAAAAAATCCTGAAAGTTGGATGAACATGAATGTGATGATATGCATCTTTTAAGTCTAAGGTTACTAGAAAATTCAAATGAAGAAGAAGGGTAACAAGTTGTACAGCGAAAGCATTTTAAACTTGGGCACCATCATTAACTTGTTCATGAAAGAAAGATCCAGAAATGGTCTCCAAGAATTTTCTTGCTTTGGCACTAAAAACATTCTTAGGCTAAATCCATCTCCTATCTAATGGGGAGGAACAACTTCTATTACCCCGTAAGACAGCATATGATCAAAAGCAGGAGAGAAGAGAAAACACTGGTCTGGCAGATGAGTAGAAATCCCCTGAAAAGGAAGAAGTTCCTCCCACTGTCATCTGAAACCTAGATGGATCACATCTAAGACCCTTTTGTTTGAAAGGATCTGTTGCCAAAGATGGACACGGAGATTGAAACTTTCTGGCAGGATTAAGGGGCTGACAGGGTGGGAGAGGGGGACAAGGTCTCTTATATAGTCAGTCTGACATATTTGACTGGCATCTGTTCTGTTTATTTTGTTTTTTGCCAAAGTTAGACAAGGGAGCAGGGAATCCCTTGGAAAATTTAGAGAAGGAGAGTTAAAAAATCTGAGAAATTCCCTGAATCATCTTACCTCTCTAATCATACTGTATGATAACATCTAGAGCTTAAGGTCCAAAAACTAAATCTCTAGACAAGGGGAAAAGTCAAAATGTAATTTTTGGCATCATCCAGGAGATTCTGAGAATGAACCCAGGCAAACCTCCTTAAAACAATTCCAATGGCAGCAGCCCTGAAACTACTATCTACAGAATCATAAACACATTTTAAACAATGAGTAGTAACTTCAGAAACAAAATAAATTAAACTATATAATACAGATTTCTCCTCACAAAAAGGAAAATTATGCCAAAACATACATCATACTTTCATAATTAATGAGGATAAACTTCCACACATTAGCCTGACAGCTCAGAATTCTAAAAAGCAAAGTTGTGGAAGCATACATGTTTACCCCAAATATTTCAAAAGCTTTTACATCCTTATAAGAAGGAAAAGGATTAAAATTAACAAAAGGTTTAGCAGCAGATGCATTTGTTAAAGCTAATATTGCTGTGTCAGGTCTAGGATTGGTGTATAAAAACTTGAAAGACTGAGGAACTTTAAACAATCTGCTTTCTTAGGGGCAGCAGGCTGACTTTCAGGGGGAACCACTGGTTCTGACAAAAAAATCCTCCTGACAGAACTGAAGGTTCTAGAAATTCCACTTGCAACAGATCATACTATTTTCTTAGGGACTGAGATATCTCAATAGTATTCCCCAATAAAAACATTGGTTCAGAGAAAAAGAAAGCCTCACAGGGAGACTAAGGTACCACATTCTCCTCAGAATTTGGATCAGAAATCTGGGGAGAAAAAAATGTATTTGTCCCTCCACATTCCCTTATGGATTCTATTTCTCAAACCTCTTCAGGGAAAGAGGAATCCCTTTCACTTTTATCAGAAACTATCTTACAAGAAGGATCAAAAGCCTGCACAAGACCATGAGCCAAGCTCAATAAATGACTCCATGATGTCCAGAATAATTGAACTAGAGAAGATACGTGTTTAATCTCCTGTCTCTTATTATAGTTTCATAGGCATGTACTACGCTAGCTGCCCTTGCAGGTCTTTTAATCCTAGACAATTTCCCTTTTTGTGCTCGAATTAACTTATCCCATTTGGTTAGAGACTGGCCTTATACACCCATTGTCGATAATTATATATTACCCCTAAAGACAAAAACTGGGATCATACCATAGATAATTGGACAGGACCCGTGCATGAGATAAAGAGCAGTCTCTGTCCACTGGTAGTACAGTGGGTAGTCCTGGGGTACATTTTCTGTTTCCCACTCATAGATCAAAATTACGCTTCAATATGGACAGGGATGAACTTTATTTTATGTGGATGGGAAGTCTGTTCCAGAGTAGCAGTATCCACTGTGAGATATACCTGTCCCTCCAAACCATTCTGTTGATGTTGCAAAATATCCCTAGACTGGTATTTCTAATGCCATTTGACTTGCTGATGTGAGAGAAAGCATCAGTACAGGGTCAGAGGATGCCTTGTATGCCAGACACAGGTCACCTCTTAGCAGTCTGCAGGATACTGAGTATAGTGGCAACTGTGAGTTGGTCTGTGTACAGCATGTTGTTTAGGTTTTGTATTCTTTTAGTAAGGTATCTCTGTGGGCGTTCCAGTTGTTGCATGTATCCAGACAAGTATATGCCATAGGGAGCATTATACTGAACACCTGGCCTAATGAGGGCTGACTAAAGATGGACAATGACTTACCTATATCTCTACACAATCCTTTGTTTATAAGATGTGCAGTATACCTCTCAACTGTACAGATGTTCGCAGATTGTTCGGATTTTTGCCTCATATTTTTGGTTTCTCTCTCAAAAAAGTGTGGATTTCAGGCAAATCATTGAGTGAAGTCAGAAATTAATAAACATTTGAGTTTCAGACTTCATACTATTCAGAAACTTGATTTTAATCTAAACACCTGTTATTCTATCAATTTTCTAAGTTTGTAACAGCAATATTTAAAAAGTGTCCCAATTTGGGGGCCTTTGCCCCCCCCCCCCCATTATTCATAGCTTTGTCCAGATATCTTGCTCTATGAAGTTGAGAGGTATGAAAAGGCCTTTGTTACAATAAAGGACACATACTGGTCAAAAGTTAGGTCACTGTCCACATAAGTTCACAAATCATGAATAAGTGGATCGTCTCTTAGGGGTGTATTGTCAATATGGTAGTTCCCTGGGGTAGATGACTTCCCAAAGGATACAATAATGTATTTCTTTAATTTAGTTCAGTCCATAATTTTGGCAGCAGTTATTTATTTGGGTTAAATCTTCCTACAGGATGATTAAGTCATTTGGAGATTCAGTGACTATGCCTATCTTGCACTCATCTGCAAATCTACTTAGTCAGAGCCCTTTGGTACCAGCTTTCACTTCAGAAATGTAGAAGTCAAACAGGAGGGGTCCCAGCACTAAACCCCAGGGACTCCACTGGTGAAGGGTCTCTTTGTCGAGGTAACTTCCCCTATTTTAATTTCCTACATGCTGTGAGCCAGTTGACAATCCAGCAGGTTATATAGGAGTTTATTCCCAGTTTGTTTAGCTTTTATACTGATTGATTAGTCCCATGATAAGAGTTTCCATGGCTTTGCATACAAGGCTGGTTAGACTTATAGGTCTGTGGAAGGTCCTCTTTTATATGCAGTGGAATGACTGTAGCTGTTCTCCATACACTTGGTACAAAACCTGTACAGGGGCTGAGATTGAACAGGGTTGTTAGGGGTGTGGCTAAACTGTGCTTTATGCTATTTAAGATATATCCACTGATATTGTCAGGACCCATCGATGCAGCATTTTTAGCTTTTGATAGCACTTTTAGGACATGGTCTTGTGCGATAGCTGGAGGCGATCCAGTTTCAGTTTTGACGGGCAGACGGAGTAGAGAGAGGGTAAAATTAAAGCTAAGTTTAACAGCCAGCAGGCTTGCTATAGCTTCAGCCTCAGTGTAGGGAACATTGTTCACAATCAGCTCAGTGTGTTCCTGCTTTACATTTCTGAGACTACGAACATAGCTAAAAAAAATCCTTGTGATTGTGTTTAAGCCTCAAACTTGGTTTTGGTGGATTTTATTAACTCCTGAGTGGTCTGTTTATTTCAGTGACAAAGGATCTAACATTTTGGGAATTACTCTCCTTACGTTTGGTCAAAATTATTTTCTCCTTATTAAAAAACTTGTTGATATTATGATTCCATCATGTGGGTTTGCTTCTGGGGTTTGCCCTGTACTTATTCCTACAGGGTACAGCTGCATCTGTGCTGCTGTTTTCATGCTGGTATAGAGGGGTTTTATATGTTTCTGCATATTCAGTGGAGATTACTCAGTTTGGTGGGGATTTGAAGCTTGCCAATGTATCACTTGAGTAGGTACTTTGTCTTAAAAAAAATTCGGAAGGTTCCTCGGGTGGAAGGGATCTATAGTTTCAATTTTATTTTGATGGAAACTGCCTTATGGTCAGACTGAACAAGTTATGAAGATACGCAAGGGATGATGCAAGATGCTCCCCAAATAGCAAGGACAAGATCCAAGATGTTGTTCCTCCTAGATGGAACTCTGACTAATTGTTCCAGGGCTTTTGTATTGACAAAGTCCAGGAATATCTGTGTTTCCACACTAGTGGTGGTGTAGGTTTCCCAGTCTACAGTTGAATAGTTTAGATCACCTAGAAAATTGTATTGGGTTTAATACAGAATGATTCTAGTTCCCACAGATATTTTGGCTTTCTTGTGTCATACAGGGAGTTCTACAGCTAGCTAATATATGGTACAGAACCTTTCTGAGGGTTATTTTTGACAGGAAATTTGGAAAAACAGACCCACTATTGACATCACCAGCTTCCCCAGGTATGGGCACAACAGTCTGGCTAAGTAGGGGTACATTCTCTGCCTCTTCTCCCATGACCAACAAGAGTGGCTCTACCTTGAACACTGTGGGGACCCCAACAACCTCAGTGGACGTGGCTAACCCTTGGACCATCATGGTTGCATGGACTACACAACAGGTATCTGAGGAAAAAAAGATGAGTGGACTGAGGAATCAGCTTTAGTCACAACAGTCTCACCCACCTGTGGCTGATGCAAATTACCAGCCTGCTGTGGTGGCAAAGATTGCTTAAAAATCTTTTTTTTGTGGCTGGAAGAAGGTTTGCATGAGGGACTGGTACTTTGTTCCATGTTCAAGCTGAAAATGATGGTTGATTCCTGGGGAAGCTTAATAGAGATAATTAATGAAACGGGAAGTATCAAAAAAGTAACTTTTCCAAAAAAACACAGTAGAAAGCACTTTAAACTCATTCCCGGGCCTTAAAGAGTAAAATAAACACATTTTATCCACAGAAAAAGTAGTTTAAAAGTACATAAAAGTCACAAGATAGTCAAAGATATGTTTGCCTAGCTTTAAAGTACTGCTTTCCAGAAAATTGTAGTTTTCAAAAGTAAAAAGGTAATGTGGAAGGTCTTTACCAAAGTAAAAATGTAATGTGGAAGGTCTTTACCAAAGTAAAAAGGTAATGTGGAAGGTCTTTAGCAAAGTAAAAAGGTAATGTGGAAGGTCTTTACCAAAGTAAAAAGGTAATGTGGAAGGTCTTTACCTCAAAGAGAACTTATCTGCCCAGAAATGGAACAGCACTGGTTGTTGGAGACTCCATCGTGAGACACAGTGATGTCCCTCTCACCAGGCTAAGGAGAAAGTCAAAGTTAGTTGGTTATCAGGGGCTAGGATCTGCCACATTAGGCATGCACTCAGGTCACTTGACCACAATTACCAATATTACTCAGTCATAGTCCATGTGGAAGTAAATGACCTGAGATGTACCCCCCTGGACTATATGAAGAGAGACAGCATGGAGCTCTCGGAATAAGTGTCCCAGTCTGGTATGAGCCTAGCATTGAGCAGCATTTTACCTTCTCCAAGGATGATGCCACAATATGAACAAAAGATGACTGACTAATAATTGGCTTAGTTTCTGGTGTCGTTTTAAGGGGGTGAAGTATTTGTCAGCATGGAAGGAGATGGTCAATAGACCATGCTGCTTTGCCAGGGATGGTCTGCACCGCTCCTCTCTAGGCTTTCGAATATTAGCTAAAATATTGTTTTCCCCCAAGTGCCTTTTTTAGGCAATGCCAAACTCAAAGTACTTCCGACATAGCAAATCAAAGTCAAGAAAATTTAAAGGTATTACTGCTCAATGCTAGGAGTCTAAACAAAAAAACTCCACTCCCTAGAAGCTCTCTTTACCATATAGAATGCTGATGTATGTGTGGTCACTGAGACACGGTTTAAAGCTGTGGAGATCAAACCAACAGTACAAGGTTATAATGCCTTTCACACATTTAGACCAGCTACTTCACAGGCAGAGACTAAAGGTGGTGGTATCTCTATTTACATAAAAAATAAATATACTTCAAGGCTGGTCAAACAGGACAATGCACTTGAGCTGCTCCATGTTAAAATTACCATAGGCAAAGTTCAATACCACTTGCTTGCAAGCTATAGGCCCCCCTCTATGACCCAGGAAACCTATACCATGTATTTAAACTTATTAGAAACACTAACCATCCAACCCAGTACCATATTCATGGATGACTTTAATTACCCCACTGTTAACTGAGAATACTATATTACACCAAAAGTACATGCACAGAGATTCCTAGATTTTGTAAAACACAAACTCCCTGGACCAGATAGTCAATACACCAACCAGGGGTGCAACCATACTGGATCTGGACCTCACTAATATGGAAGTGTGCTGCACACCCCCTACTGTAATGCCTTTCCTGGTAAGGTCAGACAACAAAATGGTTGCCTTTGAAGTAAAAATAAAACTTGGACCCCAGCTAAACCTGGAATATTCAGGAACTATTCTAAGGCTAACCTCTTGCTATTAAATGAGAACCTGGCAAAATATCAGTCCCCCATAAACCCTGGGAACACTGCTGTCTATGCAGAACTGTTCACAGAAACCCTGTACAAGCATGGTAATAGCTGCATAGAAGCAGCTGTACCCACCAGGAAGAAGTACAGAACTAACTCAAAAAACAAGCCACCCTGGTGGGATCACAAAATCAATAGGCTGTATAACAGAAGGAAGAAAATCATGGCAAAAAATTAGGTGGTGCAGCACCCAGCTGGATAAAAGCACTCTCATCAAACTAAACAAACAACTCAGAGGACAAATAAAGTCTACCAAAGCCAAATTTGAGGTACATTTGGCCTTCCAAGCCAAGGACAACCACAAAGCATTCTTTAGCTATGTCCGCAACCTCAAAGGCAATACACAATTGTGTGCAGATCTCATTGGAAATGGAGCCACCTATACATAGCCAGAAGATATAGCAAACCTCCTGGCTGATAAATTCATCTCCAACTTTACCCCTCTCTCCCCCTCAACCTTCACTCAGGAAATATCATTAAATATAACTCCCCCTACTATCACTAGGGAACAGGTCCTAAATGCTCTCTCTAAGACCAAAAATGCTGCATCAATGGGCACAGATAATATCCCAGGATGTCTTCTAAATAGCATGAAACATAACCTATCAGGGCCTCTGGAATTACTATTTTAACTGTAGTCTCCAAACAGGCTTTGTGCCTCATGAATGGAGAATGGCAGCTGTCATCCCACTGTACAAAGGTGGGCCATCTACAGAGGCATAAGTCTCACTAGTCTTATATGTAAAGGCATGGAAAGAATTATCATGCAGATAATGAAAAGAGATATAGTAAACCTCCAGATACTGGACCCAACCCAGATTGGGTTTGTCAAGGGCAGATCATGCCTACTCAACCTGGTGGACTTCTTTGAGAAGGTCACCAAAGCAATGGATGAAGGCAAAATTGTTCACACTGCCTACCTCAACCTGGCCAAGGCATTTGACACAATTCTTACATCAGGAAATAGGATTAAATTAGGGAAAGAAATTATATTTATTAATAGACATTATGATTGCTATAGCAGAAATGTGGTGCATTTAGCTAAGTGCAATCAGTGTCCGGCATTTTATATTGGAAAAACCTGTCTTACACTTAGAGAAAGGATAGGGGAGCATTTGCTGGACATTAAACATATGAAAAATACTAATGCACTGGCAAGACATATTAAGATAAATATAGGTCACGAATTCCAATTTTGTATTATTCAGCAAGTTATTAAGGATAATCAAGGGCATATTTTGGATGTCCATTTAGATATTAGTGAAACTAAGTGGCAAATAAGGTTAAATGCCACTAGTTATCCTGGAATTAATGACCATATTAGTTTAGCCCCATTACTAAAGTTAAGATATATACTGGGCTAAAATTTCTGCCATAACATTTGTTTTTATCTAGACATTTCGTAACTTATATTGTTGGATTAACAAATCAAACTATTTTATTATTCATTTTGTACTGATTTTATCTTACATATTTTTATATGTTTATTTTTATGTAATATTATAGTATGTTTTTATTCATGGTTTTAGCTTATATATGTTTTTAGGTATATGTATGGTCTGATGGGTATGTGTCTTTAATTTTGTGGGAGTGTAATTAATCAATTAACCTAGGAGTGTTATAAAGGGAAGTGGTTTCAGTATGATGTGTTAGTTCTGATGAAGTCTGTATAAGTTAAAGACGAAACCTAGGTCAACTTGTCTACATTTGTGAATTGTGTGTCTAATAAATGGTATATTTGAGAAGTTCCTTGGTTGGACTGATTTGGACTGATCGAGTTTCCGTGTAAGAATATTGGTTCTTCAGTTTATCTGGATTTTTTATTTGACACAATACCCCACTCGGGCATTCTTGACAAACTCAAGAGGTTAGGTACAAACCCACATGTCACCCGGTGGATAGCCAACTGGCTCACAGACAGGACCCAAGAAGTTAGAGTTGGGAAGTCTACCTCTACAAAGAGGCCAGTCACAAGTTGAGTCCCTCAGCGATCAGTCCTTGGACCGCTCCTTTTTAGCATTTATCTCTCAGAAGTCAAGGCTAATGTCAGTGGTCTCTGGCTGACTAAATTTGCAGATGACTGCAAATTAAGAGCTGTCATTGAATCTCACACTGGCACAAATGTTCTCCAGGAGGGGCTGACACAGACAAACACCTGGTGTCAGAGCCATGGACTAAAACTAAATGCCAAGAAATGTATAATAGTATCCCTTCAGAAGTCATCCATCCCTGTAACTATCAAATTGACAACACATCCCTTAGAGCTGACCCAGTAGTCAAGGAGATAGGGACACGCATACATACTAATCTATCCTTTGACCATCACATACCTACAGTGGTGAGGAAATCATTCTATGTTGTGCAACGTATAAACAAAGATGTGGCATCTAAGTCCTAGGAAGTCACTGTTCCACTGTATTTGGCATTTGTCAAACCTATCATGGAGTACAATGCCCCCTTTGGTATGTACCTAATCAGGCATACCCAACAATTGGAACATCCACAGAAATTCCTCACTAAAAGAATGCAGGACATAAGCGAAATGTCCTATGCAGACCATCTCAAGGCCCTATCCTTGTATTCTGTCTCCTACAGGCTTTTGAACGGAGATCTATGCCTGGCATACAGAGCATTACCAGACCTCAGTCTGATGGACCTCCTGCATATCCACAAAACAAACAGCACCAGAATTACCCATTCTAAAGACTTAAACCTTGCCTGTGATATAAATAAGACCTGCTGGAAAGATAGGTATGTATCACAGAGACTTATGGAACAGGCTCCCCATCCATGTGAAGCAGAGTTCCTCCCTAACCTAATTCAGGTGCAACTTGGACAATTGGATGAGAAACCAGAAATTCATCCCTGGTTTGGCACCTATGTCTAATGGACACAGGCAACCTGAAAAAGTTCAACTCTCAGGTCCATGCTTACACTTATCGAGAGTATCAGAACTTGTCAGAGATTTGGGATGCATGGCTAGGCTTAAAAAGGCCCTTGTGATCCTTGACAGACAGCAAAGGTGCACTCTTCTTGACAGCCAGAAAGCTCTGAAGGGCTTGGTACTCAAACCTGACTTTTAGTCAGCTCATCTCAAACTAATTGTTTGGGTACATGGAAGGTGCCTTGAAGATTTGAAAGCTATCTGTTATATCCTTTGGAGGCTATAAACCACACACAGCTAAGGCTACTGGCCCCACTAGGCCAGTGATCCTTTTTTATGGAAGACCCAAGAAGTTATTCATATTGACTACAGGAAGTTTGTCCAGGGCAGTGGGGAACGACCCCTAGCCATTTTAATAGGTGCTGTTGGATTGCTTACATCCACCTGAAGTACCACTACCTCAAGCAGATGGGACCTCAGTTTAATTTCTTATTTGAAGGATAACACATGCAGGAATGTAGTACCTCCTACTGCAATGCAGACTCCGTAATGGAAAATTAATCCCTGCACCTGGAGTATAACTAAAACCCTCAGTCTTCTGGTCTTCCAGCATCAGATGAATGTGGTATCTGTTAAGCTACTGATACCACAACTTGGTCAGAATACGTCTGAACTACAGAGACCGTTATTCGTCTAACTTTTCTGTTCATCTGAGGTATGTAATGGTTACTAACATCATTATCTCAACATGCTTTGCACTGATCTAAGGAGCAAGATACAAGAAGTTCAGGAAGTTCATTTGCTGTAAGCAAGTCGTCAGATTTAATTTGAAGTTATGATTTATCTCTTTCATACAGACTCTGTTAAATCTAAAGAAATAAAAGGTCATATATCATGGCAGGAGGATTTGGTTACTCTTGGGTGGCAACTAATTTACATAACCGATTTCTAAGGAGATTATTAAAAGTAAGAATATGTAGTACTAACCTAGTAGAAGACAGCTATGAGGAATTTCTACTCGCGTCACACTTTGGAACTCGGCATTTTCTCCCACTATGTTTTATGGCCATACATCTCATTTGTCCAGAATTTCTCAGAATCTACAGATTTTGCTTCATGTTTTTGGCCTTTTCCTCACAAAGTTTGCTTTTCTAGCAAATCATTAAGAATTGATGTCACTAAATAATAACATTTAAGTTTCAGAGTTTGTATCCCTCAGAAAAATACATGCTAATGCTAACCCTATTATTCTAGTAACTTTTGAAGTTTATAAAAGCACTATTTAAAATTTGTCCCTACCCCCCCCCCCCACCCACCATTATTTTTGGCTTTATCTAGAATTTTTGCTCTAAGAGCTTGAGAGGTATGTTTATGGTCTGATGCCATTACGAAGCTTGGTGAAGTGGAATCCACAGAAACTTGTCTAAATAGATCAATCTACCAAAAATTATTTAGCTGATGCACTTTTCTCTAGTATAACAGATCATACAGCTATTACTATGTGGCAAGTTATGATCATCAGTACATTTCTTGTCTCACACATTTATTCCTACTCTGAGGTCATTGTTTCAGAGACATGGAGAAGCTGTTAACATTCCGGTAGCAGTAGATCAGCAAACCTCCGACTCCATTCCAAGTCACCTAAAGGAACCTTGTCATCAATTACTGTAGGCCACCATATGCTTCCACAGGCCACAAATATCCACAAGCACAAGGTATGCACAAAAGAAAACATACAGCAGCAGTTACCGCAACCATCTTCGAGCCTTATTTATTTGTTAACCAGTAAAGTATACGGACTGCTTATTTGCAGGCCTTTTATTAACTCATGCAACATCCTAGCCAACTTCAGCATTGTACAGGGCAGCATTTATTAATTTATTTTTATGTATTCTTAGCCTCATAAGCAAATTGATCCAAACATTTACCCTTCCCTGCAATCAGCCAGACTAATAGGCAAGAAGTACATTACTAAACAAGGATAAAATTTACTAATGGCAGACTCATGGTGTTTTGAGATACCAAACCTGAGACTTTGTTCTAACAAGACTAACTCAACTAAGAGGACAGTAAGGAGTATTAAAGGTACTCAGGGATATAAGTAGTAGTACCTGCAGAGTAAGGAGTATTAAAGATACTCAGGGATATTAGCAGTAGTACCTGCAGTATAGTTTTGACCCGCGGTGGTGGTGCTGCGGTAGCTTTGTCGTCTCACAGTAAGATGCTGTCCAGTTCGATTCTCAGCTAGAGCGTCTTCTGCGTGGAGACATGCGTGAATGGGTGTACCTTCGTTGAAGGTTGTGCATCAGGGCTGGTACCTCTGCATGTAAAAATCAACTACCAATCATTAGCGGACCGGAGTTCCGCTGTGACGACCCCTAAATGGGAAAAGCCGAAAGCCACAACAACAACAACCTGCAGCATAGTTTTGGATAGTGATACTATATCAGCTTTTCTTTGAAACTATAGGGCTATGTCAGTTCCAAAAAATAAGTACTACTGCTCAGATGTCATCCCATTATTCAATTCCAGCTCCCTGATAAATATCCCTAAACTGTGTTCTAATCAACTGGGATCCCACAGTACGACCATGCAATTTCATCATGTAACGGAATGCAGCCTTTGGAACAGCTCTGAAAAAAAATAAGTAACACTTTTCATATTAAGGAGGTAGGGTTATATGATAATGACTGCTAACTGTAAAAATCTGAAAAAATTCCATCCATCATATTGTTTTTATATATCTAAGACATTGATGCTATCAGTCCTAAAACACAGCCAAGTTATCATGTCATGCTACAAATGTGAAAAGATGTTTCACCAGGATTTGAATTACCATCCTTGTTGCTTTCTTACAAAGCCATTAAATACAATCATATAAAGGAGGATGTCCAGCTGGAGTGAGGGCAAAGGAGGGCAAACCCACTGACTATCTGGTTTTAGGGATGAAACCGTGAGTCTTGTACTATTTGGCATGGGCAGAAAATGAGGGTCTTATATATAGTTGCTATTCATTTGACAGGAGCATGTAGTAGGTGTTTCGAGATGGGACCTCACAGCCTAATGAACAGAGTTTTCAGCAAAGAAAATGAAAAATCAGCCCCTTGAAGTACATCTCTGCAAGGGGTGGAATATCTCCTAACCCCAAATTGCAGTATCCTTAGATCTGATTATAAGAGGAGCAGGGATACACGGAGCATAAGTACTGTATAGTTGCACCCTTTAATATTACGCAAATCCCATTTTGATCATTTGTGTTTGATTAAAAGGACTATGCTGTAGTACCTTTTAATGAATTAACCTAGACCACAAGTTGCACAGCCAAGTGCCTAAGCTCCTATCCCATCACTAATATACAGCAGACAAGTATGTACTGCAGTAAGGTTTTTTGTCCAGCTACAGCCATGTGTATGAATGCACTCATGTCACCCGGAATGTTCTGTTCTCATGCACCTGCACATATCACATAGTCTCCAAGATTACTTTTGTTCGGAATACTCTGACAGGCAAACATAATGCATAATCATAGTTTTCATCTCAGCATAGCTCTCAACTGTCCAGAATTTTTCAGGATGTCCAGATTTTTGCCTTGTGTTTTTGGGGTGTTCCTCATAAAATTTTTCATGTTCTGGTAAATCATTGTAGAGTGAAGCCACTAAATAACAGATATTTGAATTTCAGACTTTGTAACCTTCAGAAAATACTGATGCAAAACCTGTTATCCAGTCAAAGTTTTTAATTTATAAGAGCAATATGCAAAATCTGTCCTTAATATGAGGTTTTTGTCCCCCTATTATCTTTGGCTTTGCCGAGAACTCCTCCGCTAAGAGACTGAAAGGTATGCATCACAGTCAAATAAAGAAAACATTTTTCCACGGTTAGCAATAAACTACTGTATCCTACAATTTAGTCAGACAAAAAGACAAGAGAAAGACGGTTCTTTCCACACTGGGTTTAGCAAGGTTACTCCCCAAGACAAACTGCAAAAATCAAAGTGACATGAAATACCACATGAATGCTTACTTTACCATAGGCAATGACAGCAAACTTGCAGCATGCCAGCTGTTGCCATTTATATCTCCTGCTAAAAGCCTTTCAGGAAATGATTAAAAAAACTTCAAAAAAAAAAATACTGACTTAAGATGTATAATCTGTGTAAATAACCCCCATTCTCATTCTATATTAAATGGTAGTCTAGATCCTAAATTCAAAATAACAGAGAGAAATGAGTGACGACAGACAATGTGGCAAGATGTCAAAATGTAAACCCAGCACGTGTGCATGTGCGCGCATACACACACACACGTGCGTGCGCGCGACCCACAGTCAAGATAAGTTAAACCCACACAGCAGAGACTAGTGGGCCCACACATATGCCACCACAGTTATGTGGTTTCCTTAATGCAGCACACAGCACATACAGATAGTGCTGTAACACAGTAACTTGATAGCTACAGCAACAAAAGCTGAACTACCACAAATCCACTGTTAAAAATGCTGCCTATGAATTCTACCTAAATGTGCATACAAATACAACTGCAAAGGACACACAAATAAAAGTGTGTATATTCAATATACTATATATATATATATATATATATATATATATATATATATATATATAGAGAGAGAGAGAGAGAGAGCTCTGCAGTAATGTCTAAAGCACTAAAGTCCACATCCTACAAGTCTGGCATGCCTAATAAGTGTGCTTTTTTCAGAACAACATTAAAAGATTTCCATGATCTGAGCCCCGAACATCTTTCATGTTTTAAATATGGCTTCTGTGTGATGCTGCACGTTTACAGGCTTGTAACATCAAGGCCTCTATACCCGTGTGGATACCAGAGTTTCTGTATGTACCAGCAGTATACATGTCACTACTGCCAATGCCTGCCTCTTATTTACTGCTGCTGTTCTTGTTGGGACTGTCCTCACTGACACTGACTTTTCTCTCCCACTGCTGTTATCCGGCATTCTTGGGGCATGCCCACTACGCTCTAGATGGAAAGGTCACCGTAGTTTGATATTATTGCATTGTGCAGGGTTGCACAAATGGAGACCATCTGAGATTTTTCTTAGCTGTGAATTTACAGAGCACCTCTAGATGTGTTCAGACAGCTATTTCAGGGCTCCAACTGACCATACGCTTGCTAAGCCATATTCTTGCCCTGGCTGTGTGCTTTACTGTCAGCTTCATCAGCTGGTAAATGAGGATGGGAACAGGTGCCATTAACCAAGGCACCAGGGGATACCCATTGTTACCTGAACAACATATGGTACAGAAAGATGTGAGGTACTGATAATAAATGGGTTAAGCTTACATCACTTTTAATTTTTGCTGGCAATCAGCTCATCAAATAGACTGTCACCTAGAATGTTCTTTGCTATGAACCTTCATCTCAGTATACAGCGTCACCATATGATGTGCTGTTATACTGTCAGGGAAATATGTTGTGATTTATAGTTGACCATCTACTGTGCACACAGCCTGAACATTTATTGAAAGTCACTCCTTCCAGTTGATGTACAATTGTACATCATTCCCAGAAACAGCCTTTAGAGCAATAAGGGTAGGGCCAATAACCCCAGGAACAAGTAGAAGGTACAATACCACATAGAACTGTTCCAAAGCTACATAGCACTCAGTGCTGTGGAGAACCTTATGTGGTTCCCAAACTCATGACCTATGACAACCAGGAACTTTCACAGGATGTCAAATGCAACAGTCTGGGACCCCATTACTGGATCACCCATATAGCTTTTGAATGTCTCAGATGCAAGCATGTCCAGTAATAGGCATATTTTAGAGGGATGACATTTCCATGATGACAGTGAGAGCTCATGTGTAATGTACATAGGTTACACAAAGCCAGAACCAGCTTTCTGCCCATTTGGTACCTACCAATAACCTGTGGTCAGATGGTTGTCCGGTTATCCTGTACATGTGGACCTCATCAGGTGTGCAGGAACAAGTGCCGCTTAGATCACGACCCATCACGCACAGTCTGGGACCGTATTTACATCCCCTGCAAATTGAATGTACCAACTCTGAGATCACACTACATTGAGGAAAAGGGTAAACACGTTTATGGCATGACCACATCTGCGCAAACCACCCATTGAGGTATGCATGTACAGGATCACCGGCTGTCCAAAGCCATAGTGATGGTGTGGCATGGCAAAGCACACTTAGCACCACAGAAGAGTTGCAGATTGATCCCTGCAAACAGTATCCATAATCCATCTGCTAAAATCATAGTCAGTCTATAAAGAGCTAATGCAGCAAAAAGCATCTAACACAGTTTAACAAAAAGTTATTAATTATCTTCATAGTAGCTCTTTCTTTAACATGAATGCCTTTATTTGTAATCATTAATTACAAGCAGTAACTGAACTGTAGGAAGTAACAAGAATCTATTATAGCTCTCTGCATACCTCTCAACCTCACAGCACAAAGAATCTGGACATTCT
Source organism: Protopterus annectens (assembly GCF_019279795.1). Taxonomy (NCBI): domain Eukaryota; kingdom Metazoa; phylum Chordata; order Ceratodontiformes; family Protopteridae; genus Protopterus; species Protopterus annectens. The sequence goes on from NC_056747.1 coordinate 143,797,215, forward strand.
ACGAAAATCTCTACAGTTGAGAGTTATGGCTTTGGCTATTATTTGCAACAAAAATGTTTAGTTTTTTTTTGAGGGGGGTGGCTCAAATGAGAAGACATCTTTTCCCTTGTTTTCCGGTCATCAGCTCTAAGTCTAGGAGGACTTAAGGACTACAATCAATGAAACAGCTACTCAGTTAATTATTAAAAAAGAATGACCAGTCAGCAGCTTTTTGGCTTGGATCACACTGGAAAACAATCTAATTAATGTTTTCAAAATATAATTATTGTGAAAGACATATATATTTAATTGCCTTAAAGACCTACAGGGCATTCCTGAGTCATTTGAGGATGGTACAAACAGTGTCTCCAAACATCCCATCAGTATAAACAGTACCTTCCAAAATGAGAGCTGCTTATCTTCCTGTTGATAATTGCAGTTATGTGTTCATTCTTGCTGCAGGCTAGGTGATTACATTTGTTACTGTTTCTAAAAAGACAAAGTGAGACTGACTTACCTTGGAACGTGAAAGTGACGGTAGTGATGCACAACATCGAAATGACATGCACTATCAAAGTAATACGTTAACAGCAGAAAAGGTGGGCAGGAAGGAAACAGGACTGGGAGGGATCGATATCCAGGCAGGAGGGAGACGCATGCCCATGTAGGAATGACACGGAAAGGAAGCTAAGAACTGGGCACAGAGCCAAGAAGATAAAGCAGGAGATAATGGAAGTAGGGTGTGGGTAAATGTTGTCAGGTAAAATGGTGCTAAAGAATCTGTTACAACATTTTAAGGAATAAACAAAAAATACTGGGGCCAAGGCCTAGAAGAACAGATAGAGAATGGCAGGCAAACTAGGTGTTGTTAGAGTAGAAGGAAGAAACTTTGATTGGGAAACTCTAGTTTGCAGAGCATAAGTAGCAAGTACTTCGGGATGCTTTGCTGGGGGATTAGCATGGGTTTCCTAGAAGAAGCAGGAAGAGTTACAGTAAACAATGATGAGAGATCCTAGTGTTGAGTGATTTGCTCACCATTTCAATTACACGGGGGAAGGTCAGGACAAAAAGAATGATGGCTGTATGAATGGTGTCTGGCCTGACTGGACCAGTGTCAGGATATTGCTTCCTTGTAGTGACATAGGAAGTACCAAGTAGCAAGGTCACCTGTGTATGTCAGCAAAAATGATCTGGCAGGTGAGAAAGTTGACTAGGAAGAAAGGAAAGGCTGGATGATCAGTAATAATTATACACAGCTGGGGTACAGTGTGGCATTTTCACAGCCACTACCTGTGCTAGCAGCTGGCAACATCAAAAAGGAAAAAATCTAGTCGTTACACTACTAACTGCCTGGCAGTCAGCTCAGAGAACTAATGGTCTGCAATGTTAATGAGCTGCGTCCTGTCCCAATGTACACAGTTTAATTCCTTTCATCTTCATTTGCCTACAGTGTGACTCTGCGCAAGTCACTCAACCAGAAAATGCTCTCAGTTCACCCCTAAAAAGGGACAGTTGTGTCCAGTGAGCCTATTTGGTCAACAAGTAGATAAAATTAAAAAAAAAAACTTGGGGAGTAGACAGAGTCAATGAGGGACTGAAGGAAGTCATGTTTTACGGAACAGCTCTGTACCAACTATTAAAGTCAGCTGAGGGGGACAGTCTTGCTAAAAGTTCAGATTGCAAACGTATATGTGCATACTCATTCATTTCAAATGAGGAGGAAGAGGGGAGAATGCAGACTCGAGCAATATCTGGACAGAATTAACATGGAATTGCAGGAGTACAAGAAGGTAGGTACAGAGAAGTGACAGAAAAGGAGGTGAGTGCTGGATAGTCCTGCAATGTATTGCAAAATGGTCTGGGTTACAAAGTAGCTAAGCTGCAAATACTCCTCAGAGTAATAGATGCAGATACAGGACGATTTACAGAGACTCAGACTACAAAAACCAGGGGATGGAACATGGTAACCCATGTATACAACATACACAGAACAAGCAAAGTATGAAGACATAGAAGGGCATTGTACTTTAAGGAAATGGTCAATAATGAAAGGCAAAAGGACAGCAGAGAACAGCAGGTGGCAGGCTGGAAAATGGGACATTTCCAAGTAAGTGTACAGGGTAGTAACAGCAGAGGACGAAGAAGTAGAAAGATGGTCAGCAAATATTTTTCAGCCAATTGATGTCTATAAGATGGACAATCACGAGCTGGAAGAAAGAGTGTATGATGGAATAAAAAGAAAAGGGATGACAGAACAGACTGATTCACCATAGAGGGTAGGGTGACCACGTTTTAGAGAGAAGTATGGAACTATAAAGAGCAGGCAATAATAGGATATAATAGTATTGTTTTATTCTAGTCTGAACTTTTATGTGACTGAATAAAATTATATGTTCAGCACCTGAATTACAAATAGGAAGAACTACCTGAATGAAGATAGGAATAAACACAGAGGAGCAGCTGAAGGAATTGTCAACTAATAGATGGAGTGAACCAATTGTGAGCAATTACCATAATTAATGTATGCCATATATGTATGTTGATATATTTATGTTTATATATACCTAAATATTTTTTTCAATTTCAGATAGGTAAACAAGACCAATGGTTCCTTTTTTGCCATGACCCTAATAACAGCAAAAAATTTATAATGGTTAGAAGAAAAGTCCATAAAAGGTTCAGAGCAACAAATTCAAAAACAAATTTAAAAGTGATGACTGATGTATATTTTGATCAAGAATATAAACACAAAAAGAAAATACCACTATTGTTGGTAGGTCTAGATTCAGAGAGAACATTTGACAGAGTAAGCTGGGATTTTATGAGTATGTCAGTGGAAGCATTTGCATTCCTTGACAAAATAATAAGGTTAATTAGGAGGATATATGAGGGATCAGAGGCAAAAATTAAAGTGAGAGGTTCCTCTCTGATAAATTCTGTCTGAACAGAGGAACTATGTAGTGATATCTCCCTTCCCCCTTGTCGTTTGTATTATATTTAGAAAAACTGGCAAATAAAATAAGGGACTTAAAAATTCAAATTCAAGAATAAAATTGGGATGGTAATCAAGAAAAGATGGCTTTATTTGCAGATGACATTATATTGTACCTGATAAAACCAGACAAATACATTTCAGTGTTGCGGAACATTCTGCAGCAGTTTCAAGTCTTTCAGGTTACAAAATTAATGAAGGTAATACAAAGGCAATAGCTGTAAACTATGTATATGCATTTGAATTGGTTCAGCAATACCCATATTTATGGAGACAGGATAAAATGAAGTACTTAGGAGCACGGGTTAAAGGATTCTGTTATGACAGCTAAGGATGCTTGGGAAGAGACTAAACAAAATATAGTAAAACCTGAGAAACTGCAAGCTCTGTTTTATGGATATGGATTGCAAGATACAAGCAGTGAAATTTTTAGTCCCTTTAGTTTTATACACAGGTCAGCCATATTTTTCATAACCAGAGAAATTGTGGATAGCAATTCATAAAGAGATGAAGGGTTTTATCTGGAAGGGGAAGACAGCAAGAGTCAAGTGGGATATGCTGATTATTCCAACAGAACAAGGTGGTTCAGGATTACCTTATTTGAAGGAGTATTTTAGAGCTACACTGTTTAGGCTCCTATACCTGGCACAAACAGAAACCTATAATTCAAAGTGGAAAGGGATGATGAAATGGGGGAAGCTCAAGAAAAAAGGAGAGAGACTGGTAATTTGGATGCAGATCCTTAGAATAACAATAACCCCACAGAAAATTAAATACATAATGTAGCAGAAAGTATTCTAAGAACTAAGCTGGTGGGGGGATTCTGCCAACAGGGATGGCTGCAACTAGGTGCAGAAAGTGGGCAAGAGGGGGGCTGGAATTTATTGGAGAAACTGGCAAATGAACCAAGGTACTGGGAGCAAATAATTTGAGATAGGGAACGGTAACAATGGGAAGAGGTCAGGAATTTGTTTGGACTGCAGGATAGAGATTGCCTTTCCCTATCAAGGACTGATAGAGTATAGGCAAAGAGAAAGGAATAGGGGGATCCTAAGTGAAAGACCAGCACTGGTAGAGTTTTTAGTAGAATCTAGAACAGAAGTTGATGTTAATAAATGGATAATTAGTAGAACATGTAAAATATTATGTGAGAACTACAGGAATTAATCGGTGGAGGTTAGAAATGATTGGGAAGAGAGATTGGATATGCAGTTCACTAAGAAACTATGGAAAGATATATGTATGGCTCCCAAATATGTAATAAAGTCTAGAAGATTTAGGGTCTTTGCCTGGTATTGTTTGCATGGATAATTTTATACCCCAAGCAGACTCCAAAGATTTTTTTTCAGGTAGATTTCAAATGTTGGAAGTGTAATGGGGAAGAAAGAGGTGCTTGGGAACATAGTTTTGGGAGTTGGCAGACTTTAAAATTCCCTGCAGACTACTCTGTCAGAAATACTGGGTGAGCAAATTGGTGTAAATAAGGAAATTATTTTTTGAGCTGTGATACAAAATTGGAATTGCCTAGACATAGTGAGGCCATTTCTGAGTTTAATTCTGGTGGCTACTAAAAAAGCAAT